>NC_063334.1:126185168-126229150 GCF_021869965.1 Rhincodon typus
TCCTTCCTGGACCTCTCTGTCTCCATCTCGGGCAACCACCTAGAAACTGATATCCATTTCAAGCCCACCGACTCCCACAGCTACCTAGAATACACCTCCTCCCACCCACCTTCCTGCAAAAATGCCATCCCCTATTCCCAATTCCTTCGCCTCCACCGCATCTGCTCCCAGGATGAGGCATTCCACTCCCGTTCATCTCAGCTGTCCTCGTTTTCAAGGACCGTAACTTCCCCTCCTCAGTGGTCGAGAACGCCCTCAACCGTGTCTCCCACATTTCCCGCAACTCATCTACGCTCGGTTCGCAATAAACAACTGCACCTCCCAGTCGCGAACCATTTCAACTCCCCCTCCCATTCCTCAGATGACATGTCCATCCTGGGCCTCCTGCAGTGCCACAACGATGCCACCCGAAGGTTGCAGGAACAGCAACTCATATTCCGCTTGGGAACCCTGCAGCCCAATGGTATCAATGTGGATTTCACAAGCTTCAAAATCTCCCCTCCCCCTACCGCATCCCAAAACCAGTCGAGCTCGTCCCCGCCTCCCTAACCTGTTCTTCCTCCCACCTATCCCCTCCTCCCGCCTCAAGCTGCACCCCCATCTCCTACCTACTAACCTCATCCCGCCCCCTTGACCTGTCCGTCCTCCCTGGACTGACCTATCCCCTCCCTAACTCCCCACCTACACTCACCTTTACTGGCTCCATCCCTGCCTCTTTGCCCTGTCTGTTTCCTCTCCACCTATCTTCTCCTCTGTCCATCTTCTATCCGCCTCCCCCTCTCTCCCTATTTATTTCAGAACCCCCTTCCCCTCCCCCCTTTCTGATGAAGTGTCTAGGCCCGAAATGTCAGCCTTCCTGCTCCTATGATGCTGCTTGGCCTGCTGTGTTCATCCAGCTTTGCACCTTGTTGTCTCTAATCCTTGAGGTAATGCATTTTTGTACAAAGAGCATGAAGAGACTGGACAAAAGAAAGGGTGCTATTCTGAAGGCTCTGCAGGAGCAAAGCGACTTAGGTGTTCATGTACATATGTTATAAAGGTTGCTGGACAGGTAGAGAGAGATGTTAATAAACTGTACTGCTTATCAGATTAAAGATTCCCGATTTACAACTCGAAAGGGGGCACAGGAGCAGAGGGTCCTGGGTGTATATTAGCACAGATCATTAAGGGTGGCAGAACACATGGAGAGAGCTGTTAGTAAAGCACATAGTGTCCTCAGCTTTACTAATAGGGACATAGAGTACAAGAGCAAGGAGGTGATGTTGACCTTGTACAAGACACTTATTAGACCTCAGCTGGAGGATTGTGTACGGTTGTGGATGCCACGTTATAGCAAAAATATGAATGCTTTGGAGAGAGTGCAGAAGTGTTTTACAAGAATGGCTCCAGGAATGAGAAACTTTAGTTATGGGGAAAGATTGAAGAAGTGGGACTTCTCCTTGGAGGAGAGAAGACCAAGAAAACATTTGATAGAAGTTTTTAAAATCACGAAGGGTCTTGACAAAGTAAGTAGAGGGAATTTTGTGGCCTCCTGTAAATGGGTTGAGAAACAGAGGGCCCAGATTTAAACTGTTTTGCAAAAGAGGCAAATGCAAGGTTAGAAATAAACTTTTCACACAGTGAATATTTAGAGTGTGCAATGCACTGTCTGAAAGTGTGGTGAAAGCAGATTCAATTGAAACAGTCAAGAAGGTATTGGATGATTATTCAACTCTTGAAATGATGCTCAGAGTTATGGAGAAAAAGCAGGTGATTGAGACTCAATTAAAATGCTCAAAGAATCAGTGCAGGCACAGTGGGCTGAATGGCCTCCTTCAGCACCATAGTAATTCTGTGACTCTGTGATTTAAAAAAGTCTCCAAAGTGATACAGATAGAAAGATGATTTTGAGTTCACAAAGGCATATTTTGCAATAGAACCAAAAACAGTCACTTCACAGCACAGGTCTAGGGTATTGCCAAGAAAGGAGAGATATTGTCACAGATTATCATCTTGTGCTCCAAATATTTATCTTGATCTTCTTGTGTCTGTCCAGATAAATGCAAGAGCTTTGACAGCCTGTCTCTATTCTTCAGCAATAATGGAAATGTTCTTCATTAGATTTGATCTTCTAAATTATAAAGAGAAACAGATCAGAGGAGTGTTCCCATTAATGCCTGGTACAGCTGTAGCAAGACTGCCCTACTTTTTTACTCTATTCCTTCTGTAATAAATGCCAAAATTCCCTTTGTCTTCCTTATTACCTGCTGTAGCTGTATTCTAGTTTTCTGTAATTCATGCCTGAGGACACCCAGGTCCCTTTTTATTGAAGCTCTCTGAAATATCTCTCCATTTAGATAATAAGTTGCCTTTCTATTCTTCTGACCAAAATAGATAACTTCTCACTTATTCACATTAATTTTCATCTGCTAAAATTTGGCCCATTCACCTATGGAGGGTAATGAATGTCTTTCGATCAATCAGATCCTTGAACTTAGTAAGGTTATGATGATATACTCCTGTCCACTGATTGACAATGGGATATCAGCATTGCACATCTCTTTGTCTGTTTCTGTGCTGTATGATTCCATACTCTATCAGATACTCAGCAGTGTTGGAGGGTTAGGCAGCACCATAACCCATTGCAGCCTGATATTTGTGTCTATGCAGCTGCATGTGCCTCCTTCATGTTTTACCCACATTTCATTTTAATTATTCGTGTGACAGCAGGACTGAAACACGGAGCCCTGAGCATTCAAGACGCCTCAATTATCACAGGACTGAACTGTTAAGAGAGCTATACGCAGTGGTCAAAGATCCTCCACTATCACAGGACTGTAATAATAGAGTCCTTTGAACTCAAAACCTTGATTATCACGCACTCTGATGGATCAACATGACACAACAAAGCAACTAATTTGTCTCAATTTCTCTGGTTACCTATTGATCACAACTGGGTACACAGTGTTCTGAAAATCGGTACAGCAGCAGCAGCTGGCGAGCAGGCAAATGAAGGTCATTAACCACCACAAATGACAGCAATTTGGAAAAAGCAGAGTATTGGGATCTCAAGGGACCTATCCAGCTTAACGCTAGCCTCACAACCATAAAACAGAGGAAATATCAATGGCAACAAGATGTATTTTAATTGCATTTTGAACTTAAATGAAGATCCCAGGGCATATTGTTGACATGGAGCCAAAAGCAGGCAAAAGCATAACACATAGGACAGAAGTAGGCCATTCAGTCCATTGAATTTGCTGCACTATTCAATGAGATCAAGGCTGATGTGATTATCCACAACTCACTTTTTTGCCTTTTACCCATGACCCTTGATTCACCTACTGATTAAAATTCTATCTCGGCTTTGAATATACATAAAGATATAATCTCAACAGCATTCTGCAGTAAAATAATCCATAGATTCACTACCCTCTGGGAGAAGAAATTCCTCCCATCTTTGTTTTAAAAGTGTGACCTCTTACTCTGAGATTATATCCTGTGGTCCTAGACTCTTCCACATGGGGAAACAACCTTTCCACAACTCCCCTGTCAAGTCTCCTCAGAACCTTGTATGTTTCAATAAGATCACCTCTCATTCTTCTAAACTCCAATGAGTGCAGGCTCAACATTACTCAACTTCTCCTCGGAAAAAAATTGCTCCATACTCAGGATCAACCTTGTGAATCTTCTCTGGTCTGCCTCCAATGCTACTGTATCTTTCATTGAGATTGGAAACTGCGTTAGGGAACTGGAGCTGGAGCTGGATGAACTTCGGATCATTCAGGAGGCTGAGGGGGTAATTGAAAGGAGTTACAGGGAGGTAGTCACACCTCAGGTACAGGAAAAAAGTAGATGGGTGGCAGTCAGGGGACGGAAAGGGAACGGGCAGACAGTGCAGGGATCCCCTGTGGCTGTTCCCCTCAAAAACAAGTATACCGTTTTGGATACTGTTGCGGGGGACAACTTACAGGGGTAAGCCATGGAGTACAGGTCTCTGGCACAGAGTCTGTCTTTGTTGCTCAGAAGGGAAGGGGGGAGAGGAGGAGAGCATTAGTCATTGGGGACTCCATAGTTAGGGGGACAGATGGGAGATTCTGCGGGAACGAGAGAGACTCGCGGTTGGTGTGTTGCCTCCCAGGTGCCGGGGTCCGTGATGTCTCGGATCATGTTTTCGGGATCCTTAAGGGGGAGGGGGAGCAGCCCCAAGTCGTGGCCCATATAGGCACCAACGACATAGGTAGGAAAAGGGATGGGGATGTAAGGCAGAAATTCAAGGAGCTAGGGTGGAAGCTTAGAGCTAGAACAAACAGAGTTGTTATCTCTGGTTTGTTACCCGTGCCACGTGCTAGCGAGGCGAGGAATAGGGAGAGAGAGCAGTTGAACATGTGGCTACAGGGATGGTGCAGGAGGGAGGGATTCAGATACCTGGATAATTGGGGCTCATTCTGGGGTAGGTGGGACCTCTACAAACGGTCTACACCTGAACCAGAGGGGTGCCAATATCCTGGGGGGGAAATTTGCTAATGCTGTTCGGGAGGGTTTAAACTAATTCAGCAGGGGGATGGGAACCTGAATTGTAGCTCCAGTGTACAGGAGGTTGAGAGTAGTGAGGTCATAAATAAGGTTTGAAGGTCGCAGGAGTGTACCGGCAGGCAGGAAGGTGGTTTGAAGTGTGTCTACTTCAATGCCGGGAGCATCCGGCATAAGGTGGGTGAACTTGCAGCATGGGTTGGTACCTGGGACTTCGATGTTGTGGCCATTTCGGAGACATGGATAGAGCAGGGACAGGAAAGGTTGTTGCGGGTTCCGGGGTTTAGATGTTTCAGTAAGATCAAGGAAGGTGGTAAAAGAGGGGGAGGTGTGGCATTGTTAGTCAAGGACAGTATTATGGTGGCAGAAAGGACGTTTGATGAGGACTCGTCCACTGAGGTAGTATGGGCTGAGGTTAGAACCAGGAAAGGAGAGGTTACCCTGTTGGGAGTTTTCTATAGGCCTCCGAAAAGTTCCAGAGATGTAGAGGAAAAGATTGCAAAGATGATTCTGGATAGGAGCGAAAGTAACAGGGTAGTTGTTATGGGGGACTTTAACTTTCCAAATATTGACTGGAAACGCTATAGTTCAAGTTCTTCAGATGGGTCAGTTTTTGTCCAATGTGTGCAGGAGGGTTTCCTGACCCAGTATGTAGATAGGCCAACAAGAGGCGAGGCCACATTGGATTTGGTACTGGGTAATGAACCAGGCCAGGTGTTAAATTTGGAGGTAGGTGAGCACTTTGGTGATAGTGACCACAATTCGGTTACGTTTACTTTAGCGATGGAAAGGGATAGGTATATATCGCAGGGCAAGAGTTATAGCTGGGGGAAAGGCAATTATGAGGTGATTAGGCAAGATTTAGAATGCATAGGATGGAGAAGGAAACTTCAGGGGCTGGGCACAATTGAAATGGGGAGCTTGTTCAAGGAACAGCTACTGCGTGTCCTTGAGAAGTATGTACCTGTCAGGCAGGGAGGAAGTGGTCGAGCGAGGGAACCATGGTTTACTAAAAAAGTTGAATCACTTGTCAAGAGGAAGAAGGAGGCTTATGTAGAGATGAGGCGTGAAGGCTCAGTTAGGGCGCTTGAGAGTTACAAGTTAGCCAGGAGGGGACATGAGAAGTCTTTAGCAGGTAGGATCAAGGAAAACCCTAAAGCTTTCTATAGATATGTCAGGAATAAAAGAATGACTAGAGTAAGATTAGGGCCAGTCAAGGACAGTAGTGGGAAGTTGTGCGTGGAGTCTGAAGAGATAGGAGAGGCGCTAAATGCATATTTTTCATCAGTATTCACACAGGAAAAAGACAATGTTGTCGAGGAGAATACTGAGATACAGGCTATTAGACTAGACGGGATTGAGGTTCATAAGGAGGAGGTGTTAGCAATTCTGGAAGGTGTGAAAATAGATAAGTCCCCTGGGCCAGATGGGATTTATCCTTGGATTCTCTGGGAAGCTAGACAGGAGATTGCAGAGCCTTTGGCTTTGATCTTTATGTCGTCATTGTCTTCAGGAATAGTGCCAGAAGACTGGAGACTAGCAAATGTTGTCCCCTTGTTCAAGAAGGGGAGTAGAGACAACCCTGGTAATTATAGACCAGTGAGCCTTACTTCGGTTGTGGGTAAAGTGTTGGAAAGGATTATAAGCGATAGGATTTATAATCATCTAGAAAGGAATAATTTGATTAGGGATAGTCAACATGGTTTCGTGAAGTGTAGGTCGTGCCTCACAAACCTTATTGAGTTCTTTGAGAAGGTGACCAAACAGGTGGATGAGGGTAAAACGGTTGATGTGGTGTATATGGATTTCAGTAAAGCGTTTGATAAAGTTCCCCATGGTAGGCTATTGCAGAAAATACGGAGGCATGGGATTGAGGGTGATTTAGTGGTTTGGATCAGAAATTGGCTAGCTGTAAGAAGACAGAGGGTGGTGGTTGATGGGAAATGTTCATCCTGGAGTTCAGTTACTAGTGGTGTACCGCAAGGACCTGTTTTGGGGCCACTGCTGTTTGTCATTTTTATAAATGACCTGATGAGGGTGTAGAAGGATGAGTTAGTAAATTTGCGGATGACACCAAAGTCGGTGGAGTTGTGGATAGTGCGGAAGGATGTTGCAGGTTACAGAGGGACATAGATAAGCTGCAGAGCTGGGCTGGGAGGTGGCAAATGGAGTTTAATGCGGAAAAGTGTGAGGTGATTCACTTTGGAAGGAGTAACAGGAATACAGAGTACTGGGCTAATGGTAAGATTCTTGGTAGTGTGGATGAGCAGAGAGATCTCGGTGTCCATGTGCATAGATCCCTGAAAGTTGCCACCCAGGTTGATAGGGTTGTTAAGAAGGCGTACGGTGTGTTAGGTTTTATTGGTAGAGGGATTGAGTTTCGGAGCCATGAGGTCATGTTGCAGCTGTACAAAACTCTGGTGCGGCCGCACTTGGAGTATTGCGTACAGTTCTGGTCACCGCATTATAGGAAGGATGTGGAAGCATTGGAAAGGGTGCAGAGGAGATTTACCAGGATGTTGCCTGGTATGGAGGGAAGGTCTTATGAGGAAAGGCTGAGGGACTTGAGGCTGTTTTCATTAGAGAGAAGAAGGTTAAGAGGTGACTTAATAGAGACATACAAGATGATCAGAGGATTAGATAGAGTGGACAGTGGGAGCCTTTTTCCTTGGATGGTGGTGGCTAGCACGAGGGGACATAGCTTTAAATTGAGGGGTGATAGATATAGGACAGATGTCAGAGGTAGGTTCTTTACTCAGAGAGTAGTAAAGGCGTGGAATGCCCTGCCTGCAAAAGTAGTAGACTCGCCCACTTTAAGGGCATTTAAATAGTCATTGGATAAACATATGGATGATAATGGAATAGTTTAGGTTAGATGGGCTTCAGATTGGTTTCACAGGTCAGCGCAACGTCGAGGGCCGAAGGGCCTGTACTGCGCTGTAATGTTCTATGTTCTATGTTCTATGTTCTAGACGTGCTCACCGAGCCGGTGGGTTTAGTTGCAAAGGTCTGATTTTCCTGCTAGGTAACATCATCAGTGATACTCCAGTGAAGCGTCGGTGTTCTGTCCCACTTGTTATTTATATGCCTCGGTCTGCTGGGGTGGTTGGTATTACCTCCAGCTTTGTTTCTCAGAGGAACTATGCAAAGCAGAACAGGAACACTTATACAGAGTCTTCAAAAGAAATGGATACCCGAAAAGCACAATCCGCTGTTACCTCCAAGACAGACCACAACAAGAAGACACACCACGACCAGAATCATTATCACCCTACCGTACATCAAGGACACTTCAGGGATGACCATAAGACTACTCAGACCCCTAGGTATCAGAGTAGCCCACAAACCAGCAAAACTGGGGTAACATACAAAATACCATGCAAGGAGTGTGAGAAACACTACATAGGCCAAACCAGAAGAAAATTGACTATACGGATACATGAACACCAACTAGCCACCAAGAGACATGACCAATTCTCACTTGTCTCACTACACACTGACAACAAGGGACACAAATTCGACTGGGAGAACACATCGATAATTGCACAAGCCAAACAGAGACACACCAGGGAATTCCTGGAGCTTGGTATTCCAACAAACACATTGAATTCGACCCTGTGTACAAACCATTGAGAAACAAAACTGGAAATAATACCAACCACCCCAGCAAACTGAGTCATATAAATAACAAGCGGGACAGAACACGGATGCTTCACCGGAGGCGCATTGATGATGTCACCTAGCAGGGTGATGAAAAGTTTGCAACCAAACCCACCGGCTCGGCGAGCATATCTACAAACTTATCCACAACCCAAGCTACATATCTTTCATTGGATAAGGGAACAAAAACTGTTCACAGTATTGTAGTTATAGTCTAACTAGTGCCGAAGGGAAGTATTATTTCTACAACGTATACTTTGTTCATAACATTGGTAATAACAAATTACAAAACATTTTGATTTGAATATCAGAGTGTTTGCCATAAAATTCAAGTTGTCCCCTACAGCATTGTTCTACTTTATATGATAGTAATTGTTTTAATATTAATTTATGGAATACATTCCATGTCAGGTATACAGTCTGAGAAGAGAATGATTCAAATTGATAATTATAGAAAGTGTCATAGGTATAATTTTCATTCTGTACACAGCATGTTCCACTCGGAGGTGTTTCAGTACATTTTCAATACTTCTAATTCATAATCTACCTCCTTCACAAGGCACACAGATGAGGGGTTTCTCCAATTTCCATCCCCTCAAAGTGGTATAGCTGAAAGGCCTTGGGCAGTGGCCTTACATTGCAAAAGGGCTGTTAAGCAGAGCAGCCAACACACAGAGCAAAAGAGATTTCTCCGATCACAGAAACCCTTCAGTGTGGAAGCAGGACATTTGACCCATCAAGTCCACACTGACCTTCCAAATAGCATCTCACCCAGACCCCCCATCTTACCCTATCCTTGTAATCCTGCATTTCCCATGGCTAAACACCAAGCCTACACATCCATGACACTACAGGCAATTTAGCATGGCCAATCCACCTAATCTGCACATTCTTGAACTGAGGGAGGACACTGGAGCATCTGCAGGAAACCCACGCAGACATGGGGAGAATGTGCAAACTCCACACAAACAGTCACCTGAGGGTGGAATTGAACCCAGGTCCCTGGTGCTGTGAGGCAGCAGTGCTAATCACTGAACCACTGTGCTGCCCCAGTTTCTGGGATACACACTATTTGGTCAATCAGGTTTGCCAAATTTCTTGTTTCACTTGGTTAAACAATTGAGTCATAATCCACAAGTTCAAGGAACTACATCTATACTTAAGCACAACAAACGGCTAACAATCCGTTTCCTGAATGCATTCAGCATATTTCAAGGACTCTTAAAATTCCTTTGTTAATTCTTATCACTACTGTCTAACTTACTTCAGATTCTAATGGTAAAACATCAGGGGGAGATACAGAGAGAAGTGAGGATTTAGCTGCTTGGGATTTTTGAGACGATGTTGTCAAGGGGTGGAAATGTAGATGATAAATAGGGAGGGACCAAGAATTGATCCTGTGGGAGACCAGAAGTAATGGGAGCAGAATGAGGCACCATTGCTAGTCTCTGGACAGATAAGACCAAAACTAAGCCTGTGTAGTCCCACCCAACTGGACAGTGGTGGTTGGAGGAGTAGAAGAATATGGTCAACTTTGTCAAAACCGCAGATGAGTGAAGGAGGCTGGGGAAAGGCAGGTGATCCTTGTCATAGTCACGTAGGATGTGACTGGGCACTTCGACAAGATCATTTCAGTATTGTTACATGGGTGAGGGGGGGAAGCTAATGAAAAGGATTCAACCATGAAGGTCTTGGAAAAGTATATGCAGAGATTTGGGAAACAAAGGAAATAGGAGCAGGAATGGCCATTTGGCCTTTCAAGCCTGCTGTGCCATTGGTTGATCATCCAACTCAGTCCCCTTTTTCTGCTTTCCCCACAATACCTTTTGATGGACTAGCTTAATTTGGGAAACTTTGTCGGAATCAACAAGTTGGACCAAAGGCTTTGTTTCCATGCCGTATGACTCAATGACTTTATAATCCCTTTAGCCCAAAGAATTATATGTAAATCCTTCTTGAAAATTTTAGAGAGGAAGTAATGGTTGAAGATGGATGGGTACAGGGTGAAGGGTGGAATTTATGAGGTGAGTGGTGATGACTGGAGGAAAAATGGATAGCACCTGAGTCAAGGTGGATAAACATTGGATAAACATATGGATGATAATGGAATAGTTTAGGTTAGATGGGCTTCAGATTGGTTTCACAGGTCGGCGCAACATCGAGGGCCGAAGGGCCCGTACTGCGCTGTAATGTTCTATGTTCTATGTTCTAAGGGAGAGTTTCACAATATCAGCTGTCATGTTAGAGATACTGAATGGTCTGTTGTTTGATGAGAAAGTGGTTGTGGGATCAGGAGGCGCTTTGAAGATAAGCTTGAAGAGGACATGAGAGGAGGGAGAACTTTAAAAAGATGGCAGGGGAGAGTATCTGGAAAAGTTGAGTCTGATGGACAGGGAAAGTGAGGAATCAGGAGAGACAGAGCTGAATGGACAGATTCAGTCTCAGGGACAAGGAAATCCATCAGTTGATCTCATCAAAGGCCCATCCTGTAGTCTATCCTTCTGGTAAATTATCAATCCCATTCTACAGCTTAAACTTTTAATAAATGCCCTTGTTACTTTGTTCTGTTGGTATGTTATTCCAAATAGTTTTCAGGCTTTCCTGAGATCGATTTAAAATTTAGTTTGACTAATTTCCATTTACTTCTCAGGTTCTGAGAGACTGGATAGAACATTATGGATCACAGAGTCCTTTGACATTTCATATTTTGCGTATCACGAATGTCCCTTTAACTGTTCCCTGTTTAGGGTTCAGATTCTTGAATACTTCTTCACAGCTCATACCCTTCATATACCAGTCATGTCCTCTGGCTCTATGTGTAAATGCCCTTTGTGACCCATGCTTGCAAACACCGTTAATGCTCTTTTACTTCCAGTGGTTAAATTCCCATGACTTGATGAAAAGCTTCAGACTTTCTGCCTGATTAGTCTGAGGAATCCATTTTTATTTTAACTTTATTTCAGTTCTTAATCAGTCTCACTCTTCCTTCTCCTAGATTCATACTATTTGTACATGACTTTATGAGGTGGGTGGTACCTGTAGAAAATTTTAGGAATCTCTTTTAGGATAGTTGGTAATCTCTCTTGAAACTCCCTCTTTGCTTCCTTTATTTGCTTTTTCATTACCCCTCTGAACCTTCTAATTTCAGCCTGGTTCTTAATTATATTTTCCACAGGTGAGACCACATCTAGTGTCTATACATCGAATGACACCAAAATGCCAGTATTTAAGCCATTTCCTCAGAGACTAAAAAAGCTAAGAAGACATTGTGTAAAGGGCAAAGTGGGCAGTAAGAGTCCCGAAGGCTGTCTGCCTAGGTTTAGGATATCTCATCTAGACTGCAGAGGAACTTGGAGTGGGAGGGGAAATGTAGGTACCAAGGACATAGGTAGAAAGAGGAAAGAGATTCTATTGAGGGAATATGAGCAGCTAGTGGCTAAATGAAAAAGCAGAACCGAAAGGGTAATAATCTGTGGACTACTACCTAAGCCACAAGTAAACTGGCACAGGGTCAATAAGATTAAAGAGGTAAATGCGTGGCTCAAAGATTGGTGTGGGAGAAATGGGATTGAATTCATGGGACATTGGCACCTGCACTAAGGAAAGAGGCAGCTGTTCCAATGGGACAGGCTCCACCTGAATCATGCTGGGAGCAGAGTCCTGGTGAATTGCATAACTATGGCTGCGTGTAGGGCTTTGATCTAAAAGTGGGGGTGGGGGGAGGTTCAGTTGCAAGGAAAATTATCGAATAAGTTAAAGTGAGGAGGGAGGGCTTAGCAGAGGTTATTAAAGTTTCCAGAATAAATAATAGGACAGAGAGTATGGAAAGGTCAGGAATCTGACTTCAGGCCCAACAGATAAGGGGACAACTATTAGCAGGGGGGCACTCAATGCACGACTGAGGGTGCTGTACTTAAACGCATGCAGTATTCGAAAGAAGGGAAATGAGCTTGTAGTGCAGATTGAAATTGGCAGGTACCGTGCTGTCGGTACCACAGAGACGTGGCTGCAGGAGGATCAGTTCTGGGAACTAAATATCCAAGGATACACGTCCTATTGAAGGAGAGGGAGACGGATAGAGGGGGCAGGGTTGCATTGTTAGTAAGAAATGAAATTAAATCGATAGCTAGAAGTGATACAGAGTCCGAAGGCCTGGAATCTGGGTGGGTAGAGTTGAGGAAGCACAAAGATAAAAAGACCCTGATGGGAGTAGGGTACAGACCTCCTAGCTGTAGTCAGGATTTGGGAAGAAAATAAATCACAAGTTAGAAAATGCATGTAAGGACGGCACTGTTATAATAATCATGGGTGACTTCAATACGTAGGTGGACTGGGAAAATCAGTTTCATAGCCAGTTGCAAGCCAGGCAGCATCAGAAGAGTAGGAAAGTTGACATTTCGGGTCGGGACCCTTCTTCAGCTATGTTTTTCCAGCTCCATACCTTGTTGACTCCAGCATCTGCAGTTCTTGCTATCCCAAAGGAAATGAATTTGTGGAATGTAAGATTTTTTGGAGCAGCTTGCAGTACTAGGGAACAGGGAATTCTGGATTTGGTGACATGTAATGAGGCAGACTTGATTAGAGACTTAAGGTGAAGAAACCCCTTGGGGGCAGTGACCAGAATTTGATATATTCACCCTGTAGTTTGAGGGAGAAACTGGAATCAGATATAACAGTATTACAATTGAATAAAGGTAATTACAAAGGTGTGAGGGAGGAGCTGGCCAGAGTTGGTTGGAAGGGGAGCCTAGCAGGGAAGGTGATGGAGCAGCAATAGCAGGAGCTTCTGTGGGTAATTTGAGAGGCCCAGCACAAATTCATCCCAAAGAAGAAGAAACATACGAAGGGGAGGATGAGGCAATCGTGGCTGATAAGGGAAGTCATGGACAGCATAAAAACAAAAGAAAATGCAAACAATGTGGTAAAGGTTAGTGGGAAGACAGAAGATTGGGGAGCCTTTAAAAATCTGCAAAGGATAACTAAAAAAAGCAATGGGGGGGAGAAGATAAAATACGAGAGAAAGCTAACTCATAATATAAAAGAAGATAGCAAGAGGTTTTATTCAGATATATAAAAGGTAAGAGAGAGGCAAGAGGCTACCTTCCAATTGGATTGCTGGAAAATGAGACTTGGGAAGTAGTTATGAGGAACGAAGAAATAGTGGAGCAACTGAATAGATAGTGTGCATCAGTTTTCACAGTGGAAGACACCAGCAACATAGTAGAACTTCAAGGAAGTCGGGGACAGAGGTGCGTGTAGTGGCCATCATTTCGAGAGTCACAGTTCAGCCACGCCGGGTTAAATGGCCTTGTTCTGCACTGTGACAATTCTGAGACTCTTGTGCTCCAAGCCACTTTGGCAAGCTGAATGTTGGAAATTTAGTGCCTCTTTAAAGGTGTGTATGATTTGCAGCTGATTTGCAGTAGTGGCTGGGTTTTCAGCCAGCTCAATGTTCCAGATTTGCAGGGCAGCTTCTCTCTCTGTCTCTGCTCTATACTGATATCTCTGGTAAAGGACTGAACTGCAGCAGAAATGGATCCAAGGCCTGTTTGAGGACCATAATGTGGAGATGTCGGTGTTGGACTGGTGTGAACAAAGTCAGAAGTCACACGACCCCAGGTTATAGTCCAACAGGTTTATTTCAAATCACAAGCTTTCTGAGCACAGCCCCTTCGTCAAGTGAAATGATCACCTGTTGTACTATAACCTGCAAGATCAAAAATAATTCTCAAATGAGGAAGGCCATTTCGCTCACCTTAATTCAGTCAACCAGATTAACCTTTCACTCCTTGTTGTTGCATTGAATAGGTACTTTATTGATTCCCCTATTCAAATGCATTCGTACTATAGAATACAGTGGAAGAATTATATACCATCCCCATCACTGCAGAAGTAATTTTAGACAAACTAATGGGCCTAAAGGCAGATACATACCTGTCCTTAATGGCTTTTATCCTAAAAGCAGTAGCTGCAAGAAAGTGGATGCACTGGTTATAACAACACAAACGTAGGTAGAAAGGCAAGTGATAGAGTCATTGAGTTATACCACATTAAACAGATCCTTTGGTCCAACTTGTCCAGGCTGACCAGATATCCTAAATTAATCTAGTCCCATTTGTCAGCATTTGGCCCATATCCCTCTTTGACCCTTCCTATTCATGTACCCATCTAGATGCCTTTTAAATGACATAATTCTACCAGCCTCCACTTGTCTGGCAGCTTGTTCCATATACACACCACCTTCTGAATGAAAAAGTTGCCCCTCAGGTCCCTTTTAAATCTTTCCCTTCTCACCTTAAACCTATGCCCTCTATTTTTGGACTCGCCTATCCTTGGAAAAAGACCTTGGCTATTCACCCTGTCCATGCCCCTCATGATTTTATAAGCCTCTATAAGATCAACCCTCAGCCTCCCATGTTCCGGGGAAAGTATCCTCAGCCTATTCAGCATCTCCCAATAGCTCAAACCCTCCAGCCCTGGCAAGACCCTTGTAAATCTTTTCTGAACCCTTTTGAGTTTAACAACACCTTTTATATATCAGGGAGACCCAAATTGTTTTTTCTGAAGAAGGGTCTCGACCTGAAACGTCAGCATTCCTGCTCCTCTGATGCTGCTTGGCCTGCTGTGTTCATCCAGCTCTACACCTTGTTATCTCAGATTCTCCAGCATCGGCAGTTCCTACTATCTCTGACCCAAATTGAATGTGGTTTTCTGAAAATGTCCTGTATAGCCGCAACATGACATCTTAACTTCCATACTCAATGCACTGACAAATGAAAGCAAGCATGCCAAATGCTTTCTTCACCACCCTTTCTATCCACAGCTCCACTTTCGAGGAACTTTGCACCTGCACCCATAAGACTCTTTGTTCGGCAGCACTCTCCAGGGCCCTACCATTAGTATAAGTATAAGTCCTGCCCTGGTCTGCCTTACCAAAATGCACTACCTCACATTTATCTAAATTAAACTCCATCTGCCATTCCTCGGCCCATTGGCCTATCTGATTAAGGTCCTATTGTACTCTGAGGTTAACTTCTTATTTGTCCAATAAACCACCAATTTTGGTGTCATCTGCAAACTTACTAACTATACCTCCCACATTCACATCCAAATCATTTATATAAATGATGAAAAGTAGTGGACTCAGCACTGATCCTTGCAGCACACCGAGCTGTGAGAGGGATACAAACAGTTTACAGAGAGATATTGATAAATTAAATAAGAGGCAAATGAAGTAGAATGTGGGAAAATGAGAGGTTGTTCATTTTGGAAGGGAGAACAAAAGAACAGGATATTATTTAGTGGAGAGAAACTACAGAAAGCTGCAACACAAGGGGACTCAGGGGTACTTGTGTATGAAACCCAGAAAGCTAGCACACAGAGGAAAGCAGGTTATCAGGAAGGCTAATGGAATGTTGGCCCTTTTTTCAGGGGGGTTGGAGTGTATGAGTAGGGCATTCTCACTGTAACTGTACAAGATGCTAGTGAGACCAGATCTAGAGCACTGCAAGCAGTTTTAGTCCTTTATTTAAGGAAAGATATTATTTCATTGGAGGCAGTTCAGAGAAAGTTCACTGGGATGATCCCTGGTATGGAGGGATTGTTTGTTTGAGCAAAGGCTAAACAGGTTGGGACCCTGCTCATTGGAGTTTAGAAGAATGAGGGGTGATCTAATTGAAACATACAGGATTCTTAAGGGGCTTCACAGGATAAAGCCAAGAGGATGTTTCCCCTCGGGGAGAGTCTAGGACCAGAGGGTATAGTACCAGAATAAAGACTGCCAAGTCTAAGACACGGGTGAGGAAGAATTTTTTTCTCTGAGGGTTGTGAGTCTTTGGAACTCATTGCCACAGAGATCTATGGGGGCAGAGTCCTTGTGATGACATAGTGGCATTATCGCTAGACTTTTAATCCAGAGACCCAGCTAACATTATGGGGACCCAGGTTGTAACTGTACTGAGCGGTGGTCACTCTATTGTGAAGCATTGTGAGTCATCAACTGCAGGAGGATTGTACTCCAGCACAATCTATAACCTAATAAAAACCAAAAGAACTGCGGATGCTGTAAATCAGGAACAAAAACAAAGTTGCTGGAAAAGCTCAACAGGTCTGGCAGCATCTGTGAAGGAGAAAACAGAGTTAACTTTTCGGATCCGGTGACCGTTCGTCAGGTCACCGGACCCGAAACGTTAACTCTGTTTTCTCCTTCACGGATGCTGCCAGACCTGCTGAGCTTTTCCAGCAACTTTATTTTTGTTCACAATCTGTAACCTCATGGTCCAGCATATCCCCTAATCAAGCCAGGGGATCAACCTGGTTCAATGGAGAGTGCAGGAGGGTATGCCAGGAGCAGCAGCAAGCATGCCTGAAGGTGAGGTATCAACCTGGTGAAGCCACCAAACAGGACTACTTGCACGCCAAACAGCGAGAGCAGCAAGTGATAGACAGAGCTAAGCGATCCTACAACTAACGGATCAGATCTAAGCTCTGCAGTCCTGCCACGTCCAGTTGTGAATGGTGGTGGACGATTAAACAATTCACTGGAGGAGGAGGCTCCACAAATATCCCCATCCTCAATGATGGAAGAGCCCAGCACACCAGTGCAAAAGATAAGGCTGAAGCTTTCACAGCAATCTTCAGCCAGAAGTGCCGAGTGGCAGTAATAGAAACAGTAACAAGTCCTCAGCAGATGCCATATCCCTAGGCCTGCACTTATTCCTGGAACGTCTGGACAACAAAGACATCTACATCAGATCCCTGCTCATTAACTACAGCTCCGCCTTCAACAGCATTATCCCCTCCAGACTAATCTCAAAACGCTGAGACCAGTCTTGGCTCCACCCTCTGCAACTGGATCCCCAGCTTTCTGACCCAGAGACCACAATCAGTGAAAATAGACAACTGCACCTCCTCCACAATAATCCTCAACACCAGAGCCCCCAAGGATGCATCCTAGGCCCCCTACTGTACTCCCTGTACACCCACAACTGTGTTGCCAAATTCCGAATGAACGCCATGTACAAGTTTGCCGATGACACCACCACAGTGGGACAGATATTGTAACGAGTCAAACTACAAATGGGAGATAGTGGGCTTGGTGACATGGTGCAATGAAAACAACCTCTCTCTCAACTTTGGCAAAACTAAAGAACTGATCACTGACTTCAGAAGGAAAGGAGGAGAACACGGCCCCATCCACATCAATGGAACTGAGGCTGAGAGGGTGGACAGCATCGAGTTCCTTGGAGTGACGATAACCGACAACCCATCCTGGACTTCCCACGTAGATGTGACGGTCAAGAAGGCATGACAATGCCTCTTCTTCCTCAGGCGGCTCAGGAAATTTGGCATGTCCATAAGGATACTCACCAACTTCTACAGATGCACCACTGAAAGCATACTATCCGGGTGCATAATGGCCTGGTATGGCAACTGTCCTGCCCAAGACTGTAAGAACCTACACAAGGTGGTGTGCGCAGCCCAGACCATCACGGAAGCCAACCTTCCATGGACTGTATTTACACGGAGTGCTGCCATGGAAATGCAGGCAACATAATCAAAGACCCATCACATCCTGATAATGATCTCCTACAACCTCTTCCATCAGGCCGAAGGTACAGAAGCCTGAACACATACGCGAGTAGGTTCAGGAACATCTTCTTCCCGACTGTTATCAGACTGATGAATGGACTCTGTAGCCTCAAATAATGCTGATCATGCTAACATTGATCTCGCTTAGTGCACGCCCTGTGCAATATAACCTGTATGCCTCTGTCTAAATCATTTTTGATCTGTACACGCTTGCTTACTACGATCTGCCTGTATTACTCATAAAGAAAGCTTTTGACTGTACTTCAGTATATGTCACAATCAATCAATCATCCATCTCAGCCTCCTCCAGTGGTCCCCAGCATTGCAGATACCAGTCTTCAATGAATTTGATTCACTTCCCATGATATCAAAACATGGTTGGTGACACTGGATACTGCAAAGGCAACGGGCCCTGACAACATTCTGGCAATAATACTGAAGGCTTGTGCTCCAGAACTTGCCACTCCTTTAATCAAGCTGTTCCAGTACAGTTACGACACTGGCATCTACCAGACAATGTGGAAAATTGCCGAAGTATGTGCTGTACATAAAAAGCAGGACAAATCCAACCCAGCCAATTACTGCCTCACTAGTCTACTCTCAATCATTAGTAAAGTGATGGAAGGTGTCATCAACAGTGCCAACAAGCAGCATCTACGGAGCAATAACCTGCTCAGTGACGCCCAGTTTGCATTCTGCCAGGTCACTCAGCTCCTGACCTCATTACAGCCTTAGTTCAAACATGGACAAAGATGGTCATGAATGTTGAAGGTCAGTCATCTCAGCTCCAGACATCTCTGCAGGAATTCCTCAGAGTAGTGACCTAGGCCCAACCATCTTCAGCTGCTTCATCAATGACCTTCCCTCCATCATAAGGTCAGATGTGGGAAAGTTCATCAATGGTTGTGCAATATTCAGCACCATTCGCAACTCCTCAAATACTTAAGCAATCCATGTTCAAACGCAACAAGATCTGGAGAATATCCAGGCTTGGGCTGACAAGTCACAAGTAACATTCACACTACACAAATGCCAGGCAATGACCATCACCAATAAGAGACAATGTAACCACCTCCCTCCCCTCGCCGGCACTTAACAGTATTACCATCACTGAATTTCTACTGTCAACATCCTGGGGGTTATCATTGACCAGAAACTCAACTGGACTCACCACATAAACACAGTGGCTACAAGAGCAGGTCAAAGGTGAGAAATATTGCGACAAGTAACACCTCCTGACTTCCCTGCCTGTTCTCCATCTACAAGGCACAAGTCAGGAGTGTGATGGAATACTCCCCACTTGCCTGGATGAGTGCAGCCCCAACAACACTCAAGAAGATTGACACCATCCAGGACAAAACAGCCCGTTTGTATGGCATTACATCCACAAGCATCTACTCCCTCCACCATCGACATTCAGTAGCAGCAGTATGTACTATCTACAAGATGCACTGCAGAAATTAAGCAAAGCTCTTGAGACAGCACCTTCCAAACCCACAACCACTTCGATCTAGAAGGACAAGGGCAGCAGATACATGGGAACACCACCACCTTCAAGGTCCCCCCCATGCCACTCACCATCCTGACTTGGAAATGTATTGCTGTTCCTTCACTGCAGCTGAGTCAAAATCCTGGAATTCCCTCCCTAATGGCATTGTGGGTCAGCCTAGATATACTGCAATGGTTCAAGAAGGCAGATCACCATCACCTTCTCAAAGGCAACGATGGACGGGCAATAAATGCTGGCCAGCCAGCAATGCCCACATTCCGCAAAAGAATAAATTAGAAAAAAAATTTAACGTTGAGATAGATTCTTGATCAGTCGGGGAATTAAAGGTTACAAGGAAAATGCAGGAAATTGGATATGAGGAATGTTGGATCAGTCATGATCCTATTGCAGGGCGAACAGCCCACTCTTGTTCCTCTTTCTTATAGTCTTATGGTGCGTTGTTTCTGTAATAAATTAGTTATTATCCTCCTATATTGCATTTGATTTGACCTGTGCACCATGTGTATGGCCAAAAATTTCTTGGCTTCCCAGCTCTGTGCTGGTATGGGACTGTAAACTGTACTTGCTACGATGTGCTGAAAACTCTTTCAGGAGGGATAAAGACCTAAAGCAGCGAAGTGGACCAGGTGAAGATATCAACTGTGCTGCTGCAGACATAGGTTGAAAGTGGGAAATGCAATGGACCTTAACTGGTGCAGAGATAAGTGAGGAGGTGAATTTAGGATGAGAGAAATGTTACCGGCATTCAGTGTTGTTTGGATGAGAGAGGTTAGGGGAGCCTCACCAGAGGAAGCCATTCTGTGGGGTTATCGTGGGCTTTTGCTGACCCTTCAGCAACTGTGTACATTCATTGGAAAGGATGGTGAATGATCCTGAAACTGTTGGAATCCTCTTTTATTTTACAGCAGTGAGTGTTGTGGTAGGCAGGAATATTGTTAATCATGCATATGTACCTCAGTGACATTGTGAATCTTTCATCTCTTATTTCCTCTCAAAGGGCCTAAAATCACAGAATGTCACTCAGCTGATCAGGAGACGTTCACATGTAGCTGGAGTGTGGGAAACTTCCAGAACCTGACAGAATATCAACTAAAATTCTTTTATATAAAAGGGTAAGGTTTAACACTGATGAATTGCTGCATTTCTCTCTCTATTATCTTTGTTTGTAGAAATGCTGTGTCTTATGTTCTACATGTTTCAGGCTGCCCAGTACACTAATGGCAATGTTCAATTCTAAAAATATCCAACAACTAGATTAGCTTCAAAGCATAAATCCTTCACTTTCAGCAATCACACTGACTGAAGCTTTCAGGGTCACTAACCATGAAGTGGGGAGTTCTCGTATGCACAACACAACAAATATCCACTTAACAGCATTGAGCAAATCTTGTGATTGTAGTTTTCCCTGATGAGAGAGAACATTTCTGACAGAAGACCACATGCTGTAGACCAGGGAGGTCCCAGGTTGTGTGCTGCTACCAATCATGGCTATATCAGACAACACACCTCTAGAAAGATACAAGATTGTTGAAGAGACATGGAAGAGAGTTGCTCAAACATTTCTTGGACTGAGGGATTGCAGTTATGTGAACACAACTGGTGAAGATGTACTTCTTCTCCTTCAAGCAGAGAGGGCTAAGAAGAGACTTGAGACAGTTGTTCAGAATTATGAAGATTTTAGCTAGATTAAAAAAGAAAAATAATTTCCAATGGCTGAAAATATTAAGAAGCAACGATTTGAGATGATCGACAAAAGAACTAGAGGCTACACTAGGAAAACTTTGCTTTTTCAGCGATGTGTATTTAGGATTTGGAATTCAGTGCCTGATAAAGTGGCTCAATCATGTTCAATCAAATGAATCAATTGTAGGGGGAAACGATAGCCTCATGGTATTATTGCTGGACTGTTAATCCAGAGACCCAGATAATGTTCTGGGGACCCGGGTTCAAATCCCGCTACAGCAGATGGTGGAATTTGAATTCAATAAAATATCTGGAATTAAGAATCTAACAATGATCGTGAATCCATTGTTTATTGTCAGGGCAAAAACCCATCTGGTTCACTAATGTCCTTTGGGGAAGGAAACTGCCATCCTTACTTGGTCTGGCCTACGTGTGACTCCAGACCCACAGCAATGTGGTTGACTCTTAACTGCCCTCTGGGTAATTAGGGATGGGCAATGAATGCTGCCTAGCCAGTGTCGCCCTTCATCCTGTGAATGAATAAAGGGAAAAAAAAACCTTCAAATGGAAATTACTTGAAGAGGAGAAAATTGCTGCAATAAGAGGAACTGGCATGGGAATGAGGTTCATCCAATTCATTTCAAAAGAGCTACCCCAGACTCATCAGAGCAGTTGGCCTCTTTCTGTATTGGTCTACTTTAGAATAGTTGAATAGTAAAGGACATTATTGCAACCTTAATGACCATTGTTTATAAACACTTAGAGAGGGGAAATTCTGATCAGCTGTCCCTCAGAAATATGGATCGTACCTCAATTCTGGCAGTTCTTTCATAGCATAGAACTGCCAGAGAAAGGCAAACCATGTCTCCCCTTTCCAGAGGAGTCAGCCACCGTACTGTGACATTTAAAGGTCCAGAATCACAGACAGGGGGTAGGGTGGTAGGTGCATAAGATGCCAAATAGAAAGGGGCTAGGGTGCCAAATGGATAGGGTACAAGGTTGCAAGAGGCCCAGGTTGGTCTAAATAGGTGGGAGAAATTGGGTCTGACAGGGGAGCCTGGGGTTTGACTGTCAGGTATAGTGGTGGTGACAAGTTTGGGGATCAGGTTCCTGACTAGTAGCCAGGGTTGGGCACAGAGGGGGATGAGAAGGTCAGGTGCCCAGGGGAGGTCCCAGGTCTTGGGGGATGTTGACTGAAAGTCTGGTTGGTATAACGAACCTGATAAGGCATAGATGGGGATGTGAGAGTTAAGATTATGGTCAGTTTAACAGTTACTCAGGAGTTAGACTATTGACTATGGTCTAACTATTTCTGAATAACTAATTCACTTAGTTTCATCAGAACTCTCTGAATCACTGATTTAAATGGAGAATTCCAGAGGGTTCTGGGCAGAAAGGAATTGCCCAGAGGAAAATTAAATTTCCCAGGAAATTCCTTGAGAGTATGCTATGATGGGGACTCCACAGAGTCCCTTTCTGCAGCACCGACCTGTGCTGGATTAACAAGTGTCTATCAGAAAACCCAGGCCATAAAAACTCCGGCAGGGCTCCTGTCAGCTATCCACTGTTGGTGAGTTTGCAACACAGATCAAAATCTTTCAGTTAAAGAACCTGCTGGTACCTATTCTCTGATTGCACATCTGGTGAAGAATCATGAGATAACAAGGTGTAGAGCTGGATGAACACAGCAGGCCAAGCAGCATCAGAAGAGCAGGAAGGCTGATGTTTCAGGCCTAGACCCTTCTTCAGAAATGTCTAGGCCCGAAACATCAGCCTTCCTGCTCCTCTGATGCTGCTTGGCCTGCCGTGTTCATCCAGTTCTACACCCTGTTATCTCAGATTCTCCAGCATCTGCAGTTCCTACTATCTCTGGTGAAGAATCATAGAGCTTTCTAGCACGGAAAGAGACTTTTCATCTCATTGCATTTGGACTGGTCATCAAGTCCTTATCTACTCTAGTCCCACTTTCTAGCACTTGCCGTTTCAAGTGTTCATCTAAGTATTTCTTAAATGTTTTGAGTGCTCCTGCTTCTATCACTCTTTCAGGCAGTAAGTTTCAGATAATGTTAACCCACTTTAACCCTCCTGCTTCTTATCTTAAATCTATGACCCCTGGTTATTAACCACTCTACTCAGGGTTAAAGTTTCTTTTACACCCTACCTAAGCCATCTTGCAAACTGCAGTCGGATCCCCCTCTCAACCTTCTCTGCTCTAAGGAAAACAACCCCAGCTTATCTAGTCTGTCTTCACAGCTGAATCACTCCAGCCCAGGCAACATCCTGGTGAATCTCCTCTGCTCCCCCTCCAGTGTAATCACTGTGTAAGCAACCAGAACTGCACTCAGTATTCCAGCTGTGGCCTAACTAATGTATATAGCTACATCATAGCCTCTTTGCTCTTGTATTCAATGCCTTGACTAATCAAGCAAGTATCCATAATTCCTCCTTAACCACCTCACCACTGTCTTCAAGAATCTATGGACATGCACACCAAGGTCCCTCTGGTCCTCTGTACTCCCTAGGGTCCTACCATTCAGCTTGTACTCCCTTGCCTTGTTAGTGCTGCCAAAATTTAACACCTCACACCCTTTTCTGGATTAAATTCTATTTGCCACTGTTCTGAATAGCTGCTAGGACAAAGACTGGGCAACCATGCACTATATCCAGAAACAGTTAACCATGAAGAGGAAAGGAAGAAGAATTGACTGTCAGAGAAAAAACCTTCATACTAACATAGACATTGTTCTCAAGATATCTTCAAAGAATATTTGCACAGAGAAAATATAGCCACTCCATCAGTGGACAGAATCCTCTCTTTCTGGTGGTGAGCTTGTAGCAGAAAAGGACTTAATTTGACAGGATGATGACATACCCAAACCCCATGTCTACCAGAGTGAAGTTTCAGGTGGGAAGCCTGGGAAGGTTGACCTTCCTTCCCTTTTGCCTCTTAATGACTCCTCTAGGTACTCCTCCTACCATTACTAGCATTAACCTGGCTGCACGTGGCTATGTTGCCATGTGGTTTGCATGTTCAACTGTGCAGCCATATTGTTAGTTCTGGGGGTGCGTCATTGATCAAAAGCACTTAGAGTCATACAGTCATAGAGTTATGCGGAAACAGACCCTTTGATCCAACTCATCCATGCTGACCTGATATCCTAAATAAATCTGGCCCCATTTGCCAGTATTTGGCCTATATCCCCCCAAACCCTTCCTATTCATATACTCATCCAGATGCCTTTTAAATGTTGTAATTGTACCAGCCTCCACCATTTCCTCTGGCAGCTCATTCCATACACACACCATCTTCTGCCTGAAAATGTTACCCCTTAGGTCCCTTTTAAATCTTTCCCCTCTTACCTTGAACCTATGCCCTCTAGTTTTGGACTCCCAACCCCCACCCCACCCTGGGAAAGGTCCTCGTTTATTTACCCCATCCATGCCTCTTATGATTTTATAAACCACTATAAGGTCACCCCTCAGCCTCCGACACTCTAGAAAAAATAGCCTCAGTCTATTCAGCCTCTTCCTATAGTTCAAACCCCCCAACCCTGGCAAGATCCTTGTAAATCTTTTCTGAACCCTTTCAAGTTTCACAACATCCTTCCTATTAGCAGGGACTTGTTTCCTGATTGAGACACTCAATATCAGGAATCGGGCCACTCACTGAGAGCCACCCTCTATCCTTGTTGCCAACCCTCCTGCATCCTTCTCCCCATGACTCCCACCTGGCCTCTAAGTGGCTGGCAGCTCACAGTAGGCAAGGCTTCTAATATGATCATGGCTGATCGTCCAAATCAGTCCCCTGTTCCCGCCTTCTCCCCATCGTGACAGAGAAAAGAAAATGATTGTGACCAATGCTTCTGTCAACAACCTAGGATCCAACAAGGTGACCTCCTGACTTTTCTATGATGTAACATTTGTGCCAACTTTCCTTCTTTATACCGACTGTAGCCCCTACGTCTTTATCTAGCCTATACTGTACTTAAAGCAAGGAATAATTGCAAACCAAGTTGTGATGGAATTATTGAATGACTGTTATTTCTGTCCAGAGAAAGCCATGACTGGAGAGAATGTCCAACATACATCAACAGAGAAACCAGTTGCTACTTCAATCAATCGTACACTTCAGAGATGGAGTACTGTGTGCAACTGAAATCCGACAACATCACGCATGAACAGCGATGTTTTACACTCAATGATATTGGTAAATAAACAGCTGTCAGCAATACTATGAGCTGAATATTATGATTGCTTCTTGGCAAGTAGTTGGCAAGGCTGATTAGTTTGTGTTTCAGATTCACAGCCTCTGGGGTGACCTTCACTCAAGTATGATAACTCAATATTCAAATTAAACAGTCAGGAGCCTATCAGTGCTCATATCTGGTGGTGTCACCCCCACACCTCACTCCCTCCTGGCTGTACCTGCTCATTCCACTTCACTTGTCTGTAACTCCTCCCTCACTATCTCCCGTCTTTCCTCCTCATATCCCTCCATTCCCTTCTCACTCCCTTCACTCCTCACTCACCCTTCACGCCACCATTTCCACCTTTCTGCATCTCCCTCACTTCCCTCTCACCATATCCCCTCATTTCTCCTCATTCTTTATCATTTCCCCCAATTGTATTCCCCGATCCTCCCTCACTGTACTCCCCCATTTCTCTTCACTCCCCTTCAGTATATCCCCTCCTGTTCTCCTCTTGCTGTGTCACCCATTGATTATTGACGATCAGTGCTTATTGTCAAAATCACTGAAAAATGTTGGATCTCTGATTGTTGTCCGATTTGCTAATTAACATTGGAACGCCAATTACTGTTGGAATCGCTGATTACTGTTGGAATCCATGATTATTGTTAAATTTAATGATTATCATTCAAATCACTGATTATAGTTAAAATCACAGATTGTTGTTGGAATCTCTGATTGTTATTAGAATCCGTGATTGTTGTTGGAGTCACTGACTATTGTTGGAATCGCTGATAATTGTTGGAATCCCTAATTATTATTGGATTCAATGATTATTGTTGGAATTACTGACTAATGTAGGAATTGCTAATTATTGTCAGAATTGTTGCTTATTTTTGGATTTACTGATTATTTTTGGAATCCCTGATTATTGTTGGAACTGCTGATTATTGTGAGAATCACTGACTGTTGTCAGAACCCCTGATTATTGTTGGAATCGCTGATTATTGTCAGAGTCCCTGATTATTGTTGAATTCACTGATTACCATTGGAATTTTGATTAGAGTTGGAATCACTGATTACTGTTAGGTTCATTGATTATTGTTGGAATCATTGATTATTGTTGGAATTTTGATTACAGTCTGAATCCCTGATTTTTGTGCATTTGCTGGTTATTTTTGGAATCATTAATTATTTTTAGAATCACTGATTATTGTCAGATCTCTTATTGTTGTCGGATTCACTGATTAACACTGGAATGCTGATTATTATCAGAATCACCGATTATTGTCGGAATCCCAGACTAAAATTGGAATCACTGGTTACTGTTGGAATCCATGATTATTGTTGGAATTGGTGATTATTGTTGGGTTCACTGATTATTCTGATTGACTGATCACTGTTGGAATCACTGACTATTGTTAGAAGCATTAATTACCGTTGGAATTCCTGACTGTAGTTGGAATTATTGATTACTGTTAGAATTCCTGATTATTGTTGGAATTGCTGATCCTTCTCAGAATTCCTGATCATTGTTCAATCTCTTTTGTTCTGTCAGTGAAACCAGATGCTCCAAGCTCACTGAACTGGGCTCTCTTAAACATTAGCCAATCGGGATTATTCATGGATATTCAATTGTGGTGGGAAGACATGGTGAACTCAGAGCCCAGTGCAGGGTGGACTCCTCGGCGATATGAAATTCAGTATAAACCCCAAGAGGCAGAGCTCTGGAAATCGGTAGGTGCACAGACAACTTATCTCCTTTTGGCAAGGTTCAGATTCCTTTCATCATGTCCCGTATGCACAGTCTATGGTCATGACCACGATCTGTGACTATCACACATGGACTTTGCAACTGGCTTTACTAAGATGATGATCCTGGAAAAGTCAGTTAAGTGAAGACGTCAGTTGATCAGGACGAGGCATCCCAGGACACTGACAGGATTGAGGGTGGAATTTTAAGTTATTCATGGGATACGGGTGTTGCTAGCTGGGCCAGCATTTATTGTCCTCCCACATACAATGGTGGTCCCAGAGCACTGGAGAATTGTAAACGTCATATCCTGTTCAAGAAATTACTATTGAATAAAATGATCTATCTGTGTCTTAAATACACTCAATGAGTTGGCCTTACAGCCTTCTGTGGCAATAAGTTCCACAGATTCACTGCCCTCTGGATGAAGAAATTCCTCCTCATCTCAGTTATAAAGGGTCAAACCTTTACCCTGAGGCTGTGCCCTCAGCTCCTCACCTCTCCGACTAATGGAAACATCTTCTCCACATCCATTCTATCCAGGCCTCTCAGTATTCTGCAAGTTTCAATCAGATTCTCCCTCACTTTTCTAAACTCCATCGAATGCAGACCCAGAATTCTCAACCACGTGCTGTGGCAGACAATTCCAAAGGTTCACCACTCTCTGGGTATGACAGTTTTCTCCTTATCTCAGTTCTAAACGACATACCCCAAATCCTTAGACTGTGAACCCTGGTTCTGTAATATCTTTCCAGTGTTTACCCTGTCTAATCCTGTGAGAATTTTATAAGTTTCTATGAGATTTCCCCTCATCCTTTTAAACTGCAGTGAATCTATTCCTAACCAATCAAGGCTGTCTTCATATGTCAATCCTGCCATCCCAGGAATCAATCTTTTATACCTCTGTTATATTCCTCCATAGCTAGAATGTCCTTCTTCAAACAAGGAGACCAAAACGGCACATAGTATTCCAGGTGTGGTCTCACCAAGGCCCTATACAATTGTAGCAAGACATCCTTGCTCCTGTACTCGAATCCTCTCGCAATGAAGGTCAACAGTCCATACGCCTTCTTCACCGCCTGCTGCACCTGCATGCTTACTCTCAGCGACTGGTGTACAAGGATGCCCAGCTCTCAGTGCACCTCCCTCTCTCCCAATCTATCAACATTTAGATAACAATCTGCCTCCTGTTCTTGCTACCAAAGTTGGTAACTTCATATGTACGAACATTATGCTGCATTTACCATGCATTTGCTCACTCACTCAACTTGTCGAAATGACACCTAAACATCTCTGCATCACCCTTACAGCTCATCCACCTGCCCAAATTTGTATCATCTGCAAATTTGGAAATATTACATTTCATTCCCTCATCAAAATAATTAATATACCATATGAATAGCTAGGGTCCTTGCACTGATCCCTGTGTACCGACAGGTCACTGACTGCTTCTTAGAAAATGACCCATTTATACCTACCCTTTGTTTCCTGTCTGCCAACCATCTTACTGTCCATGCCAATACACCACCCCAATCTTTAAGTTTACATGATAATCTTTTATGCGGGACTTTTCAAAAGCCTTCTGAGAAAGCTAAGTAATCCATGTCCAGTGGATCAATAACTCTACAGGTTACATCATCAAAGAATTCCAGTAAATTTGTCAAGAATGATTTCCTTTTCATAAATCCACGCTGTCTCTGTCCAATCCTGCCACTGTTTTCCAAGTGCGGTGCTATTAAATCTTGTATAATGGACTCTAGCATTTTCCCACTACCAATGTCAGACTCATTAGTCTATAATTCCGTTTTCGCTCTCCATCCCTTTTGAAGTAGTGGTGCTACATTAGCTACCTCCAATCCACAGGAACTGTTCCAAACTCTATAGATTCTTGAAAGATTACAAACAATGCATCCAGTATTTCTAGGGCCATTTCCTTAAGTACTCTGGGATGTAGTTATTGGCCGCTGGGGATTTGTTGCCATTTATTCCCATCAATTTCATCAACACCATTTCCCTAGTAATACTGATTTCCTTTAGTTCCTCCTTCTCACTGCGTTCCCCAAATTTTTGGAAGTTTATTTATGTCGTCCTTTGCAAAGATAGAGTCAAAATATGTCGTTAAATGGTCTTCCATCTCTCTATGTTCTCCAGTTTAACTTGCCCTGTTTCTGACTGTAAGGGACATACATTTGTCTTCACTAATCTTTTTTCTTTACATATCTATGGAAACTTTTACAATCAGTCTATATGTCCCCTGCAAGCTTATTTTTGCACTCTATTTTGCCCTCTTAATCAACGCCTTGGGAGAAACAGTTCCCATTGGCAGAAGGGTCATGAACTTGTTAACTTGATTAGTAAAAGATGGAGGGTAGAATCGAATGCAGGTCCCTGGTGCTGTGAAGCAGCAGTGCTAACCACTGAGTCACCATGCCGCCCGTGTTAGTAGTTTAAAAGACAAAAATAAAAGTCATGGTGATTTGGTGCTGGTAAAGTCACTCAGCTGTGTGTGATAGCACTTCTGAATATATTAAAAAAAAAGGCAGACCCGTAAGGGGTTTTTTGGAGCAGTGGTAGTGTTCCTACTTCTGAGCCAGGAGGCATACGTTCAAGTCCCACCTACTCCAGAGGTGTGTAATGACATCTTTGAACAGGTTGATTAGAAAACATAAAAAAGCAGGCCCATGAGGGCTCTTGTGGAACAATGGTAGTGTTCCTACTTCTGGGCCAGGAAGCACAGGTTCAAGTGCCACCTGCTCCAGACCTAGGAATGAGCCTGTTCTACTTAATTCTAAGACACTATGAGTAATGACTTCATTTTGGTGTTCCTTCCCAGTCAGGTTTCCTGAGTTATTGCACTGTCCTAATTGTATTTGTTTATTAGGCAGGAAGGACTTTTTCACCTTGACTTCTGAGCTCAGTCCTCGCTGCAGACAGAAATAATTAAACTGCAACTGAAGCAATGCCCTCAACAAATTTCACTGTTCCTGTCTCTAAGTGTGGAACTGCTGGCTGCCTTCAGAGTAGCTGTTTTATTCAGTCATCTCACTGTAATGTTTTAACATGCACGTATGAACAAATGTTAAGATACTAAGGCTTAGGAAAAGCAACACTTTTAACTGGGGCAGGTAGAGGCCTTGTTGAAGGGGATCTCTTTATGTAAACACCATTGGCTGCCAGCTGAGCCCCATCAGGGAGGCAGCCAGAGACTGGCTGGTCAACAAATCCACCCTCTCATTCCCCTGTCATTTCACAAGAACAGACTGAACAGAGGTTTGAACAGACAAATGGTCAAACTTCAACTCTCTGGCCAAATATTTTCTTAAATGAAGAACTTGCTGCAGACTGTTTTCTAACAGGAAAGGTGCATTTTTGTTCTGTTCCATTTTGCCTCTCCCTCTGACACACTTAGGCACCAGCAATGCTCCAGCAGGGGGCCTGAGTGGTCATTCTTCAAACTGTGACATTGACGGTAAGCAGGTTGTTTCGAAGATAACTGAACCTGAATTTTTGAGCTTGTTTAATATCAACACATAGCCCTTCCGGCTGCTGAGACATAGTCATTAGTAAGAACTCTGTCTTCTCACTAGCTGAGACAAGCAGAAGCCGATTACAATATCACAACCGCACAAAAACCAGGGGCTCTGTCTCATCTGGTTCGTGATGTGGAGGTGCCAGTGTTGCACTGGGGTAGACAAAGTCAGAAGTCACATGACACCAGGTTATAGTCCAGTAGGTTTATTTGAAATCACAAGCTTTTGGAGCGTAGCCCTTTCATCAGGTGACTTAATCTGATGAAAGGGCTACGCTCCAAAAGTTTGTGATTTCAAATAAACCTGTTGGACAATAACCTGGTGTCATGTGACTTCTGATTTCATCTGCTTCAGTAACAGAACACATGAAGCATTATTTGAAGAGTGGTTCTGACAAATCAAGAGCAGAGGTAGGCCACTCAACTCCTAAAACTTGTTAATAATTTGGTAATTATTTATTAAGATGTAATAATTTATCCAAAAAATCCTTGGCTCTGATTATACCACACTCCTGCCTGACCCCAATAACCTTTCACCCCCTTGCTTACCAAGAATCTAATGTGATCTGCTGCATTCGCTGCTCCTGATGTGGCCTCCTCTACATCGGTGAGACCAAGCGAAGGCTCGGAGATCACTTTGGAGAGCACCTGCGCTCTGTTTGCTATAAACGAACAACAACTTCCAGTCGCAAACCACTTCAACTCCCCCTCCCACCCCCTGGACGACATGTCCTTCCTGGGCCTCCTCCAGTGTCACAACGACACCGCCCGAAACTGGAGGAGCAGCACCTCATATTCCGCCTTGGGAGCCTCCAACCCAATGGTCTCAACATGGACTTTACTAGTTTCAAAATCTCCCCACCCCCGGCCTCATCCCATGACCAACACACCCTCTCATCCCGACCTCCTTGACCTGTCCGTCTTCTCTCCCACCTATCCGCTCCTCCCACCTCACTGACCAATCCTCACCACTGCCTACCTGCACTCACTTATCACCATTCCACCTACCCCAGTTGGGGTGTTCCACTCCCAAACATCCCAGATATCCTCTTAATTCAAGAACTGCAACGTCCCCCCCTTCAGTGGTCGAAAACGCTTTCGACCGCATCTCTTGCATTTCCCGCACCTCTGCCTTCACATCCCCTCCCTGCAATAAAAACAAAGACAGAATCCCCCTTGTCCTCACGTTACACCCCATTAACCTCCAGATTCAACATATCATTCTCCACCACTTCCACCACCTGCAATCTGACCTCACAACCAAGGATATATTTCCCTCCCCACCCCTATCTGCCTTCCATAGGGACCGCTCTCTCCACGACTCCCTCATCTGCTCCACACTCTCCACTAGCCCCACCACCCCCGGCACCTTTCCCTGCAACCGCAGGAAGTGTTACACCTGACCTTACACCTCTCCCCCTCAACTCCATCCAAGGACCCAAAAAACCTACCACATCAGACAGATGTTCACCTGCACATCTGTCAATGTGGTCTGTTGCATCCGCTGTTCCCGATGTGGCCTCCTTTAGATTGGTGAGACCAATTGGAGGCTCGGAGACCGCTTTGTAAAGCACCTGCGCTCTGTTCACGACAAACGACAACACCTTCCAGTCGCGAACCACTTCAGCACCCCCTCCCAATCCCTGGACGACATGTCCATCCTGGGCCTCCTCCAGTGTCACAACGACGCCATCCGGAAACTGGAGGAGCAGCACCTCCTATTCCGCCTTGGAAGCCTACAACCCAGTGGTTTCAATGTGGACTTTACTAGTTTCAAAATCTCCCCACCCCTGGCCTCATCCCATGACCAACCCTCCCTCTCATCCCCACCTCCTTGACCTGTCGTCTTCTCTCCCACCTATCCACTCCTTCCCCCTCACTGACCAATCTCCACCACTGCCTACCTGCACTCACCTATCACCATCCCACCTACCTTCTGCAGCCCCACCCCTCCTCTCTCTATTTATTTCAGAGCTCCCTTCCTCCTCCCCCATTTCTGAAGAAGGGTCCCGACCCAAAATGTCAGCTTTCCTGCTCCTTGCCTGGCCTGCTGTCCTCCAGCTTCACACTGTGTTATATCTATCTAGCTCTGCTTTAAAAATATTCAAGGACTTTGTTCACACTGCTTTTTCAGGAAGACAGTTCCAAAGCCTCATGACCCTCTGTGAAAAAAATTCACCTCACTGCTGTTTTAAGTTGATGACCAGTGATTTTTAAAAAGTGACCCCTGGTTGTGTATTCTCCCGTAAGATGAAACATTCGCTCCACATCCAAGTCCCCTCAGGATTGTTTATTTTCTTTATTCATTCACGGGATGAAAGGGCGTCACTGGCTAGGCAGCATTTATTACCCATCCCTAATTGCCCAGAGGGCAGTTAAGAATCAACCATATTGCTGTGGGTCTGGAGTCACATGTAGGCCAGACCAGGTAAGGATGGCAGTTTCCTTCCCTAATAAAGGACATTAGTGAATCAGATGGGTTTTTCCAACAATTGACAATGGATTCATGGTCATTATTAGATTCTTAATTCCAGATATTTTATTGAATTCAAATTCCACCATCTGCCAAGGCGGGATTCAAACCCGGGTCCCCAGAACATTATCTGGGTCTCTGGATTAACAGTCCAGCGATAATACCACTAGACCATCACCTTCTCATGTTTAGGAAGGAATGTTTAATTAAGTCATCTCTTGCTCTTCTGAACTCCAGCAGATACAGGGTCAGCCTGTCCATCCTTTGCTCATAAGACAATCTGAACATATCCAGGTTTGGTAAACCTTCTCTGAGCTGCTTCTTTGCACTCACACCTTCCTTTAATAAGGCGACCAATACTGTACTCTAGATGTGATCTCACCAGTGCCCTGTATAAGTGAATCATAACCTCAATATTTTTGTAACAAAGGATAACAGTAGCTTTCCCAATTACTTGTTGTACTTGCATTTAATCTTCTGTATGAGGACATCCAGATCCAAATAGACCCCTTTCAATCTCAGAGATCTGTAATATATCACCATTTATGTCATATGCTTTTTAAAAAATTCTTCCTGCCAAAATGGACAATTTCAAATTTTCCTACATTGTCCTATATTTGAGACCTCAGCCCACTCATTTGAGTTATCCCTCTCCCCTTGTAGCCTCCATATGTCCATCCACTGTTCTCTTTTGCACATAGCACCTATTTCTTCCAAGAACTCTACTTAATTAGTCAAACACAATTTCCTTTCCACAGAACCATGTGGATTTTGCCTGACCAACTTAAATTTTTCCATGTCTTTAATAACAGCTTTTAACATTTTCTCTCTGACAGATGTTAAGCTAACTGGCCTATAGTGTCCTGCTTTCTGTCTCACATTCTTTTTGAAAAACGGAGTTACATTTGCTATTTTCTAATCTAATCAAACCTTTAAATCAAGGGAAATTTTGTAAGTTAGAATGAATGCATCAACAATTGCACAAGGTACTTCTTTGAAAATGCTAGCATGAAATCCAACTGCTCCCAGGAACTTGTCAGCCCATGGACTATGTAACAACTGTTAATTGTTGTAAAAACCCATCAGGTTCACGAACATCCTTAGAGAAGGAAGCCTGCTGTCCTTACCTAGTCTGGCCTACATGAGACTCAATATCCAGACTCTGAACTGCCCTCTGGACAATTAGGGATGGGCAATGCCAGTGATGCCTACATACTGTGAATGAATTTTTAAAAATACAAGTTCTTGGTCACCCTCCTCTTTTGTATGGTGTCTGCTTCTGTCTGAAAACACTTGCAGGAACATATCATTGGCCATCTTTCAGTGAGGCACTATATAATTTCAGGTTGTTGTCTGTAAGGTGGATGTGAATGAATAGTCATAGCATCAAGTAGTGTTACAGCACAGAAAAAACCCTTCAACTCATCGAGTTTGCACTGACCTATCTACATTTAACCCACTTTCCAGCACTCGGCCCTTAGCCTTGAATGTTATGACATTTCAAGCGCTCATCCACCCACTTTTTAAAGGTAGTGAGGTTTCCCATCTCAACTACCCTCTCATGCATTGCATTCCAGATTCCCACGGCCCTCTGGGTGAAAAAAAATTCTTAAATCCTCTGTAAACCTCCTGTCTTTCAGCTTAAAATAATGCCCTCTTCTTACTGACCCTTCAATTAAGGGGAACAGCTGCTTCTTATCCACCAGACAATTCGAGTCACTCCACAAGATATCAAGAAACTGTTAGAGACACTGGATACTACGAAGGCTACAGGACCTGACGACATTCCAGCAATGGTACTAAAGACTTGTGCTCCAGAACTTGCCGCTCTCCTCACCAAGATGCTCCAGTACAGCTACAACATTGGCATTTACCCGACAAGGTGGAAAATTGCCCAGGTACACAAAAAGCAGGACAAATTCAATTAACGCCCCATCAGTCAACTGTCGATCATCAGTAAAGTGATGGAAGGTGTCAGTAACAGCGCTATCAAGCAGTACCTGCTCAGCAATAACCTGTTCAGTGACACCCAGTTTGGGTTCGGCCAGGGCCACTCAGCTCCTGACCTCATTACTTGGTTCAAACATGGACAAAGATGTGAATTCCAGAAGTGAGGTGAGTCCTTGACATCAAGGTCACATTCAACTGAGTGTGGCATCAAGGAGCCCTAGTAAAACTGGAATCAATGAATATCAGGGGGCAAACTCTCTGCTGGTTGGCGTCATACCTGGCACATAGGAAGATGGTTATGGTTGTTGGAATTCAGTCATCTCAGCTCCAGGACATCTCTGCAGGAGTTCCAGGGGTCAAGGCCCAACCATTTTCAGCTGCCTCATCAATGACCTTCCCTCTATCATCAGGTCCAAAGTGGGGATGTTCGCTGATGATTGCACAATGTTCAGCACCATTTGCAAGTCCTCAGATACTGAAGCAGTCCATGTTCAAATGCAGCAACATCTGGACAATATCCAGGCTTGCGCTGAAATGCGGCAAGTAACATTTGTGCCATACAAATTACGGGCTACGACCATCTCCAATAAGAAACAATCCAGCTATGACCCCTTTACATTAAATAGCATTACCATTTTTGAAGCTCCCACTATCAACGTCCTGGGGATTATCATTGACCAGAAACTCACCTGGACTCACCACATAAACACAGTGGCTACAAGAGCAAGTCAGAGGCTCAGAATATCACAGTGAGGAACTCACCCCCTGACTTCCCAAAGCCTGCCCACCATCTATAAGCCACAAGTCAGGAGTGTGATGGAATACTCCTGGATGAGTGCAGCTCCAGAAACACTCAAGTAGATTGATACTATTCAGGAAAAAGCAGTCTGCTTCATTGGCACCATATCCACAAGCACCCACCCCCTTCACCACTGACGCTCAGTAGCAGCACTGTGTATTAACTACAAGATGTACTGCAGGAATTCACCAAATATCCTTAGACAGTACCTTCCAAACCCACGACCACCTCCTTCTACAAGGACAAGAGCAGCATATACATGGGAACACCATGCCTTGCATGTTCACCTCCAAGCCATTCACCATCCTGACCTGGAAATATATCACCGTTTCTGCAGTGTCGCTGGGTCAAAATCCTGGAATTCCCTCCCTAATGGCATTGTGGGTCTACCTACAGCACACAGTCTGCAGAGGTTCAAGGAAGTAGCTCACCACCACCTTCACAAGGGCAACTAGGAATAGGCAAGAAATGCTGGCTAGGCAGCAATGCCATGTCTATCACGTGAATAAAAAATGCTGTTCATTTTCTTATACACATCTATCAGGTTCTCACTCAACCTTCTCTGTTCCAAAAAAAACCTGAGCTTATCCAGCCTCTCTTCATAGATAAACTGCTCCATCCCCAGCAACATCCTGGTAAATTTCTTTTGCACCCCCTCCAGTGCAATCACATCCTTCCTATAGTGCGGTGACGAGAACTGGACACAGTGCTCCAGCTGTGGCCTGACCAAAGTCCTGTACATCTCCACCATAACCTCCCTGCTCTTATAATCTATGCACTGACTGATAACTGCTCTCTGGGCAATTAGTGATGGGCAGTAAATGCCACCTAGCCAGTGAAGCCCTCATCCCGTGAATGAATAAAAAAAAGGGCAAGTGTCCAGTATGTCTTCTTAACTACCCTAATTAACCTGTCTTGACACCTTAAGGGATTTGTGGGCAAGCACCCCAAGATCCCTGTTTCTGTGAACTTCCTGGCATCCTGCCATTCATTGAGAACTCCCTACAACAATTATACTGGTTCTCATTTTAAAGCAAAGAAAGTGTAACATTTGGAGCCACACATCTAGTCAGTTAGAATGCCAATTTTCATTTTACATTAAATTTTAGTTCTCGGTAGGGTGGTCAGATGTTATTTCAAGGTCATCAGCTTTTAGTTATGTCCCCTAGAAGATCAGATAAGTAAGGAGAGCCTGAACATTCAAGCGTTCCATGACCATGACTGGACCTATGTGTATGGTATTGATGTTTATTCTAGAACATTTAGATATCTTTTTGCTTTTCGTTCATCAAAATGGAATGAATGTTGACAAGGGTTAGTGCTAGATAACATATGTTTTCCAAGTCCTGTTCTTTTGCTGTCTTCTTGATTCAGCTTGTTTCCTGTAACAAAGTTGACACTATATCCTTTGCTGAATTGCCCTGTCTTCACAGATTAAAACTTTGCCACACCAGCATCCACCACAGCCACTCTACAACTTTGCAACAGGGAAGGAGTATGTGGTCCGAATCCGTAGCATATATCCCAACATAGGCAATTTCAGCGAATTCAGCAACATTTTAAAAGTGTTCCTTCCAGCGTCACAATCAGTAGAAGGTGAGTTGAGTTTTAAAAACAAAATATTGATTAAACCATGTCTAGAAAAGAGAGTCTTGAGATTTCTATTCTGAATGGAATCTCGTATTCTCCAAAATCTGTTTGCAGCGTGCACTCTCCCTTCAGAGAGCAGGCCACCCTCTCCCCTTCTCAGTTTCCTGATCTGAAAGAGATTTTCAAAAGATAGAGAAAAGATCAACTGAACAAGGCAAGTCTTCTCCCCATTCCCCTGCTACAGGAATGAGTGCTAAGGATGAGATACCCTAGTACAGCTGGCATGTGTAAAACAGTTTTACAATGTGTAAAAATGTTTTTTAGCAGTGGGTCAAGCACTGGGAGAAAACAAGGCTTAACTCAGGTAGGGATGAAATTAAAACTGATGGTGTATTGAGGGCTTTCCTTTTGAAATTGACACATTAGTGACTTGTTTATCAGAAAACAGCTGATACAATGACCAAATCTTGCTTTACAGAGTGAATGCAGGACACAGCTCCAGGATTAAATCCACTATTTGCATGTTCAGTTATTCTTTATGTTTACAAACAGATGTGTGCTGTTATATGTCTGAGGAATCAGGTAAATTATATTGTCAGTATGTAGTTACAGTACTTTCTAATATATTGCACTATTGCCAATGTGCCTCTCTTCTCTGTTCCAGTCCCTTTGGAAAGGCCAAGGATAACAGAATGTCGCTCACCAGAACAGGAGACCTTTACGTGCAGGTGGAGTGTTGGAAACTATCAGAATGTGACAGAACAAAGGAGACTGAGATTCTTTTATACAAAGGGGTAAGACTCGATAACGATACATTGGTGCTTTTCATGTTACTGATTTTTGCAGCCCTAGTAACTTGTGATGTTCAAGAGAATTAGTTGATTTGTTTAAGTGAAGGGACTGTTTATATGAGAGAAACACGGATTCCTGTTTTAATTTTCATAGAAAATTGAAAAATTTAAGGTGCAGAAGAAGACCATTCAGCCAATTGTATTTCTACCAACTGTAAAAGTGCTATGCAACTTCATCAACTTTCCAGTTCCCGGTCTATAGCCCCGGAGGTTAGGGTACCTCAAGTACACATAGAATATATTTTAACATGATAAGGGTTTCTGCTTCTATCACCCTTTCAGGAAATGAGTACCAGATTCCCACCAGCTTCTGGGTGAAAATAATTATTTCCAATTCATCCTTCAATTATTTAGATCCTTGCCACTTGGCTATTGACTTCTCTGCTAATGGAAATAGGCCCTTCCAATCCACTCTATTTAGGCCAGTCAACACTTCATCCACCTCAAACAAATCACCCCTTAGCCTCCTCTGTTTGAAGGAGAACAATGCCAGCTTCTCCAATCTTTCCTCATCGCTGATATCTCCAGTCTTAGCGGCATCATTAAAAATCTCCTATACCATTTCGAGTGTGATCACATCCTTCCTGGAATACAGTGATCAGAACTATATGCATTACTCTCTCTGTTTTCTACCATTTATCATGAATTTCCTTGTCTTACCTTTCCCCAGCTCCTGGTGGAGGTGGTGATAGAATGGAAATGTCATCAGTCTAGTAATCCAGAACCTCAGGCTAATGTTCTGAGGACAAGGATTTGAATCCCACCATGGCAGATGGTGTTATCTGAATTCAGTAAAAACATGGAAGAAATTCAGTAAAAATCTGGAAAGGAAAAGCTAGTCTATTGTTGACTGTTGTAAAAATCCTGCATCTGCTAACGTCCTTAAAAGAAGGAAGGAAATCTGCCAACTTTACTTGGTTTGGCCTATGTGTGACTCCAGACCCACAGAAATGTGGTTGACTCTTAACCACCATCTGGGCAATTAGGGATGCTGTTCTAGCCAGCGATACCACATTTAAAGAATGAATTAACAAAAACTTCTCTGGGTTTGAATTCAACTTGCTATTTGTCTGCCTGCCGGATCATTCTGTTAATTTCTCTGCTGACTATCAATCACATGGTCAATTTTCATATCATCTGCAAACATTTTTGCAAACGCATTTTGAGAAATAATTGTTATGCGCCTTGAAAAGCAGGGAACCCATTACAGAGCACTACAGAGCCCCACCGGATATAGTTTTCCAGTCACAAAAACACCTATCAGTCGCTTTGTTTTTTGCAACTGAACTAATTTGCAATTCAATTTAGCACTTCAGTTAATTTTTTTAACAGCCTGCCAAATAAACAAAAAACTTGCTAAAATCCAAATCCATCGAAAAAGCTGACCCTCACATACTGACCCTCCTTGTTAACACCTCAAACTTTTAATTGCCTCCTAGCCTTTAGTCTACAATTTACACAATTACTTCAGCAGCCATTCTTCCCTCTTTGAGATGTCACTGGCAAGGCCAGCATTTCAGTGACTTGCTTGGCCAATTCAGAGGGCAGAGTCACCCATACTGAAGAGGGTCTAGAGTCACATGCAAGCCAGACCAGATAAGGATGGCAGATTTCCCTCACTAAATGATGTCAGTGAACCAGATGCTTCTTTATGACATTGTCATTGGCTTCATGGTCACCACCACTGAGATGAGCTTTCAGTTCCAAAGTTAAGAATTTAATTTGAATTGTACCAATTATAGTGGTTGGAACACAATTCATATCCCAAAATATTGGTCTGGGTCTCTGGATTAGTAGTGACATTCTCTTATTTTTTGAGGAAAAGTTGAACAGTTGACTTTATACTTACTGTAGTTTGAAAGAATGAGAACTGGTCTTACTGGAACAAATAAGGCCCTGAAGTGATTTGAAACGTTAGACACTGAAAAGTTGTTTTTCTGTGGGGCACAGGTTAAAAATAAGGGAGGAGAGTTCCCATTTCAGATTGAGATGAGGAGGAAATTTCTTTATTCAGAGGGGCATTAACCTTTGGAATTCACCAAACTCTCTACATGAGCAGTGGAGATTGGGCCATTGAATATAGTTGAGACTGAGTTTGACAGAGTTTTGACTATTGAGAGAGTAGAGGGTTATAGGCTGTGGTCGGGGAAAGGTAATTGCTGTAGTAAATAGAGGAGGCAGGGAAGAGGAGTTGTTGATCGTGCCTGTGACACCCACGAAAGAATTTAAAAGAAAGGTTTCGCTGGACTCTTAACTGCCTTCCTAAGCTAGCTGAGCAAGCCACTTAATTCCAGGGCAATTAGTGATGGGCAACAAATGCTGCCATTGACACTTATATCACCTGCAAGAATAAAGGAAATAAAGCCCTTTATTCGAGTTTGTCTCATCAGATGATCTGCACTGTAATCCATGGCCGCCTTTCTGTTTTATAAAATTAAACCTTAAGCAATGAGAATGATCTGTGGCCCATGATATTTCCATCAGATTACCACTTCTACTATTCTATCTTTGCAGCCAGGATAAGCAACAGAATTGTGCAAATATATGCAATTGCACTGAATGGCACACAGTATAGATAAACAACATTTCTCAACTAATAAGGGGTGATTTGATCAGTCCCACAGGTTATCAGTGAGAGATGGTACAATTAAATGATGAAGAATGATTTAACATGTCCTTTCTAATCTGTACCTGAGGCCATTTTCAAATAAAATACTAATACGTCTCTGTATCCGCAGTTTGGAATTACATGTTGATATGAGTAGATAGCTTTCAGTGGACAATTATTTCTAAGGGCTGTAAAGCTTCGGGGAGACAATGGCCTCGCGATCTTATTGCTAGACTATTAATCCACAAACCCAGATAATGTCCTGGAGACCTAGGTTCAAATCCTGCCATGGCAGATGGTGCAATTTGAATTCAATAAAAAATCTGGGATTAAGAGTCTGATGATGACCATGAAACCATTGCTAGTTGTCAGGAAAAGTCCATCTAGTTCACTAAGTCCTTCAGAGAGGGAAATCTGGTATCCTTATCTGGTTTGGCCTACATGTGAGTCCAGACTCATGGCAACATGGTTGACTCTTAATTACCCTCTGTGTGATTAGGGATGGGAAATAAATAGGTGCCTGGTTAGTGATGTCCACGTCCCATTAATGAATTAATTAAAAAAGCAAAACCGACAACTGGAACATTGGAGTGAAGTTTGTCTTCTGTGAATAAAGTTAAAATCTGTTGTTGAGTACAAAAAAAATCTTGCTGTGTTTTAAACTCGACTTTGTGGCAGTGTTTGATGGGGACAGTGTAGAGGAAGCTTTACTGTGTATCTAACTCCGTGCTGTCCCTGTCCAGGGAGTGTTTGATGGGGACAATGTGGAGGATGCTTTACTTTCAGTTTAAAAGAGTAGAGGGATGTTTAATCTGTACCTAACCAAAGCTGTACCAGGCAACATAGGAACATGGCTATTTGGATCTTCGAGTCTACTCATGTAAACTGCTCTGGCTGCTCTTGTTGTGGTCCCAACACTACTTACCTGTCTGCAGCCTACTTATCCCATGATTCTCCCTGTCTGTCAAAAATCTGTCTAACTCAGCGGGATATATTCAGTGATCCAGACTGCAATTCTTTCTGGGGAAGAGAATTCCACTCTCTTGCAAGGGTCTGAGGAAAAAAAAAACTCATCTCTATCTTAAGAGAGAGGCCTCTAATTTGTACATGATGTCTCCTAGATTTAGTCTCCCCCTTGAGAAGAAAATTCTCCTGGCATCCACTGTACATAGTCCTCACAGGATCTTCTGTGTTTCAAGATCATCTCAACATTCTTTTAAAGTACAATGGGTAAAGAGCCAGAGACAACACAGTATGGAGCTGGAGGAACACAGCAGGCCAGAGGAGCAGAAAAGTTGGCGTTTCGGGTCGGGACACTTCTTCAGAAATCGTGAGGAGAAGGGAGCTAGGAAATAAATAGAGAGGAGGGGTGGGGCTGGGGAAGGTACATGGGATGGTGATAGGTGAGTGCAGGTAGGGAGTGGTGGGGATTGGTTAGTGGGATAGGCGGGGCGGATAGGTGGGAGAGAAGATGGACAGGTTGTTTCAGGTCAAGGAGGCAGGGATGAGAGGGAGGGTTGGATGTGGGATGAGGCCAGTGGGGTATATCTAAGGGTATAGACCCAATCTGTTCAACCTTTCCTGATAAGACAAACCCCTTCACCTGTGGAATCAGTCAAGTGAACCTACTCCAAACTACTTCTAAGACATATTTTTTTAAATAAGGAGACCAAAACTGTGCAGAGTACTCCAGATGTGGTCTCACTAAGGCTCAGTGCGGCGACAGTAAAAAAAACTCTAATTTTATATTCAATTTCCCTTGCAATAATGGCCAACATTCCATTTGCTTCCTAATCACTTGCTGTAGTTACTAACTAAACTTGAGTGATTCAGATACCAGGACACTCAGATCCCTCTGTACTGCTAAGTTCTGCAATTTATTTCAATTTATATAACAAGATGTTTCCTGCTTTTCTATTCTTCCTGCCAAAATGGAAACATAGTTATTCATGTTATTTATTCCTTATATGCAATCTGCCAATTTTTTCTCACTCTCATGTACCCCTTTGAATCCACTGTACCTTCTCTTGACAATTTACTTTTACATATTTTTATGACATTGACAAATTCAGCCATCATACTATTCAGTCTCCTCATGCAAAGCATTCATAAAGACTATAGTAGATGAGGCCACAGTCATGATCACTGCGGCAGTCCACTAGTTACAGTATGACAACCCAAAAAGTCCCATTCATTTATACAGTCTATTTCACATTAGCAATCAAGTCCTTTAGCTATGTTACCATTTAGCCCAGTAACATTGAACGAAAGATGATATCTTTGTAAGTCAGAATACTGAGTGGCTTGGATGGGAACTTGCAGGTGGTGGTGTTCTCCTATATCTGCTGCTATTGACCTTCTAGGTGGTAAAGTTCATGGTTTGCAATGTGCAGTTCAAGGAGCCTCGTTGACTTACTGCAGTGCATTTGTAGGTGGTACACACTACTGCCACTGAGCATCGGTGAAGTGAATGTTTGTGGATGTGGTGCCAGTCAAATAGGCTTTTTCTCATGGATGGTGTCAAGCTGCTTTAATGCTGTTGGAGCTGCCCCCATCCAAGCAAGTGTGGAGTATCCCATTACACTCCTGACTCGTGCGTTGAAGATTGTGGACAGGCTTTGGGGAGTCCCAACTTTCAATCTACCCTTTTAGCCATAGCATTTATATGGCTGTTCCAGTACATTTTCTGGTCAGTGATGATCCCCATGATTGTGGTGGAGGATTCAGCAATGGTGATTTTATTTAAGGTCAAAGGACAACAATTAGATTGTGAGATAACAAGGTGTAGAGCTGGATGAACACAGGCCAAGCAGCATCAGAGGAGCAGGAAGGCTGACGTTTCAGGCCTAGACCCTTCTTTAGAAAATTAGATTGCAATTAGATTGTCTCTTATTGGAAACGGTCACTACCTGGCATTTGAATGGTGCAAATGTTACTTGCCACTTGTCAGCCTGGATATTGTCAAATTCTTGCTGTATTTGAATACGGACTGCTTCAGTATCTGAGGAGTTCCGAATGGTGCTGAACTTTGTGCAGTCATTGCCAAACATCCCCACTTCAGACCTTGTGATGATTGAAACTTACAGAATACTAGAGGCCTGGATAGAATGGACATGACAAAGATGTTTCCACTAATAGGAGAAACTGGCACCCGAGGGCACAGTCTCAGAGTGAAGGGATGACCCTTTCGGACTGAAATGTGAGGGAATTTCTTCAGCCAGAGGGTATTTAATTTGTAGAACTCATTGCCATATTGAGCTGTGGAGACCAAGTCGTTGAGTGTAAT
>NC_063334.1:126229550-126295269 GCF_021869965.1 Rhincodon typus
CCCCTCCCGCATTTCTGAAGAAGGGTCCCGACCCGAAACGTCAGCTTTCTTGTTCCTCTGATGCTGCCTGGCCTGCTGTGTTCATCTAGCCCCACACTGTGTTATCTCAGACTCAAGTATCGGCAGTTCTTACTATCTCTGATTGATAGGCTCTTGATTGGTTACAGGATCAAGGGTTATGGGGAGAAGGCAGTAGAATGGGGTTGAGAAACATATTAGTCATGATTGAATGGCAGAGCAGACTCAGTGGACTGAATGGCCTAATTCTGCTCTTATAACTTATGGTCTTATCGTCTACATGTTGTAAACCTAACTGGAGAAGCATCTTTCCATTCACATCACAGGGGTCTACTCAATGAGAATTGCTGGATTTAGTCATCATTTCAGAAAAGCTCTCTGACTTTTTTTTAATAAAGGATCATTACAAAAGAAACTCAATGGGCCAAATGGCTTAATTCTGTTCCTATGTCTTATGATGTTATGGGCAGTCACACTCTCTTGCCTCTGGATTTCAGCACTTTTGTCCATGTTTGGTGCAAGGCTGTAATGAGCTCAGGAACCAAGTGGCCCAGGTGGAACCCAAACTGGGCATCACAGATCAGGTTATTGCTGAGCAGGTGCTGTTTGATAGCTCTGTTACTGACACCTTCCATCACTTTACTGATGATCGAGAGTAAACTAATGGGGCAGTAATTGACCAGGTTGGATCTGTCCTGCTTTTTGTGTACAGGACATACCTGGGCAATTCTGCACATTACTGGGTAAATGCTAATGCTGTAGCTACACTGGAACAGTTTGGCTAATGTATAAATCCAAAATATTGTTTCAAATTAAGAGAACCTTGATACTCATTGAATCTGAGCAACAGTCCCAATAACTCTAGTGGGAAGAAGGGTAAGAAATCTGGAATGAATGTTAAGACTGACATATGGAAGCAGTTTATATTTGATTGTATTTTATGCAGATATCTGAGGACTGGTGCCTGCAGATTGCTCTGCTGAAATTTATATTGTGTGCATTAACAATTCTCTATGTATTAAGGATCTAGTCTTTTCTGTCTTATAAGAAAATATAGTCAGTGATCAGTCCATGCTAAATTGTGTAATGTTTTGGAATGATTCCTATTTACCAAAGACACTAACAGATTAATGTTCCTTCAGGAATAATGCTGACTGGAAAGAATGTCCCAAATACATGCACAATGAAAACGCCTGCTATTTCAACCAAACCTACACCTCCATCTGGATTTCGTATTGTGTACAGCTTAAATCAGACATTCAGGATCAGAACATCACTTTCGATAAACGCTGCTTCTCCATTGATAACATTGGTAAAATAAACCTCCTACTTGGTCTTTGAGAGAGCAGTGAGTGGATGGGTTAGGATGGTAGAGGAATGGTAATATCACTGGACTAGTAATCCAAAAACTTAGGCTGATGGTCTGGGGACGTGGCTTCACATCCCATTACAGCAGCTGGAGCAATTTCAAATTCAATTACTAAATCTGGAACATAATATTAGCCTCAGTAAAGGTGACCATGAAACTATCATTGAGTGTTGTCAAAAAAAATCAGACTAATGTGCTTTAGGGAGAAGGAAATCTGCTGTCCTTATGTGGTCTGACTCCAGCCCTACAGCAATGTGGTTAACTCTTCACTTCCCCTTGAAATGGCCAAGCGGATTACTCATTCCAAGGATAATTAGGGAGGCTGGCAAGTGGCAATATCCAATAAAGAACAAGAGAATAACCAAATAATTACATCAGTGGAGTCTAGAGTTGGAACACAAACATGCTCAGAAATGGGAGAAATCTCTTTGTCAGACATCAACATCGTTTACAAACCGTCTCAATTTATACTACAATCGTAGAAACAGGGAACTGATTAGTTAGTGGTATAAATTGTTCTTCCCTTTAAAATTTGGTATTCTTGCATCTATCTTGCAAGTGCAAGAGAAAAGCTTCGCCAGCACGCCTCTCTTCAGCAAAAGTCAAGTTCTACAAGTGACTGTAGCTCAAATGTAATGTATAATTTTTAGTCTACAGGATTTGTACATTTCATTACATTGAACAATTTGAATTGAACAAGCTCATTAAGATCAAGGGACTGGGACTGTAAATTCAAAATTCTTTGTTTAATTTGAATATTGCTTTGTGTTCATCCAAGACAGATTCAATTATCATAGTTTCAAGAGACCTATCAGAGTCCAAATGTCATTTTGAGGTGATGAAGACATGAATGAGGGTTTCAGCAGCAGCTCAACTGAGACAGGGTGAAGTCTGGTGATGTTATAGAGGCGTAAATAGACAATCTTAAAAGTTGGCTTAAATGTATGGTCAGCAGCTCTTCTCAAGAATTGAATACTCTGAACAACTTGGTAACATCTCAGATTGCTACCAGGATAAGGGAAAAAGTCAGTACATGGGTAATGGATTTTGGAGCATGGATCAGTCTTTCTATGTTTAATTGGAAGAAATTTCTGCTCATTCAGCACTGATGACCAAAAGAAATAGGAACAGGGGTAGGCCATTCAGCCCCTCAAGCTTGCTCTGCCATTCAGTAGGATCATGGCTGATCTGACATTCTTCACATTCACTTTCCTGCCCTTTCACCATAACTTTTGATTCCCTGACTGATCAAGAATCTATCTCAGCCTTAAATATACACGAGGACTCTGCCCCACAACTCTCAATGGCAAGGAGATCCAAAGACTCACAATCCTCTGAGAGAAGGAATTCCTCCTCATCTCAGTCTTAAATTGGTGCCCCTCTATTCTGACACTGTGCCCTCTGGTTCTAGGCTCTCCCATGAGGGTAAACATCCTCTCAGCATTCATTCTGTCACGTCTCTTAAGAATTCAACATGTGTCAATGATATCACCTCTCATTCTTCTAAACTCCAGTGAGTAGAGTACCAACCTGTTTAACCTTTGCACATACAACAATCCCGTCATACCAGGAATCATCATGCGAACCTTCTCTGAACAGCCTCCAATAAATCAATAGCTTTCCTTCAAGAAGGGGACCAAAACTGCTCCAGTACTCCAGATTGGTCTCACCAGAACCCTCTACACTTGCAGTAAGACTTCCCTACTCTTATACTCCAGCTCCCTTCAAATAAGGGCCAACATTCCATTAGCCTTCCTGATTACCTGCTGCCCCTGTATTTTAGCTTTCTGGGTTTCATGCACAGGTCCCCCAAGTCCCCTTGTGTTGCAGCTTTCTGTAGTTTTTCTCTATTCAAATAATACTCTTTTCTTTCATTGTCCCTTCAAAAATGAACAACTTCTCACTTTCTCACACTACTCTATTTGCCAACTTTTTGCCTACTTAATTAGCAGCCTGATAATTTAGCAACATGATGTGAGGTAGAGGTAGGTGTGTCGTTCTGTATTGGTCTAAAAGGGTTAATGCTGAGGATAAGCACCCCATTATGATGATGTCATAGGGACTTTTGGGCAGAAGAGCTTAGGATCTCAAAACAGTGGAACCGACATGTAGTCCTCACGGTCCATGTGATATCAAGAAACAGTTAGTGACACTGGATATTACAAAGGCTGCGAGCCCAGACAACATTCCGGCAATAGTACTGAAGGCTTGTACTCCAGAAATTGCAGCTCCCCTAGCCAAGCTCTTCCAATAGTTACAATTCTGACATCTATCCGACAATGTGGAAAATTGATCAGGTATGTCCTGTATACAAAAAGCAGGACAAATCCAATTCAGCAAATTACTGCCCTATCAGTCTACTCACAATCTTCAGTAAGGTGATGGAAGATGTCCTCAACAATGATATCAAGCATCACTTACTGAACAATAACCTGTGCAGTGACACTCAGTTTCAGTTCTGCCAGGGCCACTGAGCTCCTGACCTCATTATGGCCTTGGTTCAAACTTAGATAAAAGAGCTGAATTCCAGAGGTGAGGTGAGAGTGACAGCCCTTGACATCAAGGCTGCATTTGATCACGTGTGGCATCAAGGAGCCCCAGCAAAACTGGAATCAATGGGTATCGGGGGCAAACTTTCCGGTGGTTGGAGTCATACCTGGCACATAGTAAGATGGCTGTGGTTGTTGGAGGTCTATCATCTCAGCATCAGGACATCTCTGCACAAGTTCCTCAGGGTAATGTCCGTAACTCAATCATCTTCAGCTGCTTCATCAATGACCTTACCTCCTTCATAAGGTCAGAAGTAGAAATGTTCATCGATGATTGCACAATGTTCACCACCATTCCAATACCTCAGATACTGAAGCAGTCCGTGTCCAAATGCAGCACAACTTGGACAACATTTCAGGCTTGTGTTGGCAGGTGGCAAATAACATTTGCATCATGCAAGTGCTGGGCTATGACCATCTCCAATAAGAGACAATCTAACCATCGCCCCTTGACATTCAACAGTGTTACCATCACTGAATCCTCGATTATCACCATCCTGGAGATTGCCATTGGCCAGAAACTGAACTGGACTAGCCATATAAATGCAGTGGATGCAAGAGCAGGTCAGAGGCTAGGAATACTGCAGCGAGTAAGTAACCTCCTGACTTCCCAAAGTCTGTCCACCATCCAAAAGGCACAAGTTGTGAGTGTGATGAATATTCAGAGCTTGCCTGGATGAGTGTAGCTCTCACAGCACTCAAGAAGACTGACATCCAGGACAAAGCAGCCTGCTTAATTAACACCTTATTCACCACTTTCACCTTCTCTACTGATGTTCAGTAGCAACGGCATGTATCATCTACATGACGATCTGTCACAAATCACCAAGTCTTCCAAACCCAGAACCATTTCCATCTCGAACAACAAGGGCAGCAGATATGTGGGAACACCACCACCTTCAAGTTCTCCTCCAAGTCACTCACCATCCTGACTTGGAAAGATATCACCAATCCTTCAGTGTCATTGGGTTAAAATCCTGGAATTCCCTCCCTAAAGGCATTGTGGGTCAACATACAACACATGGGCTGCAGCGGTTCTAGAAGAGAGCCCACCACCTTTTCAAGGGCAACTAGGGACAGACAATAGGTACAAGCCCAGCTAGCGATGTCCACTGTCAGATGGGAATAGATCTGGCAGGGTATTTGAGGGAACAGCATGGGAGCAGGAAGAGAAACCATTACAGATGATTGGTCGGCTACAGTGAGACAGCAAGGATGTACTCTGTTGAGAGCAATTCCACCCACCTGGACGTTAGAGGAGAGAACTTGGAAGCGGAGTGGGTGGTCACTGTGTCAAATGGGGAGGCAATGGACCTAGTGGTATTATCGCTGGACTGTTAATCCTAAGACTCAGAAAATGTTCCGGAGAGCTGGGTTCAAATCCCACCATGGTAGATAGTGGAATTTGAATTCAAATCTGGAATTAAGGGTCTAATGATGAACATGAATCCACTGTCGACTGTCAAGAAAAGCCCATCTGGTTCACTAACGTCCTTTAGGGAAGGAATCCTTACCTGATCTGGCCTACACATGACTGCAGACCCACAGCAACGTAGTTGACTGTTAATTGCCCTCTGTGCAATTAGGTATGGACAATAAATTCTGGCCAAGCTGGTGACACTCTCATCCCATGAATGAATTTTAAAAAAGCTGCAGACAGGTCAAAAAGCACAAGAGAGGAAATTTTACAATTGTTATAGTCGTAAATTGTGATTTTGATACAATAAGGACTGCAGATGCTGGAAGCCACAGTCTTTGGCACAGCAGGTCAGACAGCATCCGAGGAGCGGGAAAGTCAACGTTTCAGGCCGAAACATACAAAACAGTCGGCCCGAAACGTTGACTGTCCTGCTCTTCGGATGCTGTATGACCTACTGTGCTTTTCTAGCCTCACACCTATAGACTTTAAAACTAAGGTCAGTTCCAAGGTAGGGAGAAAAACCTGATGGCAGGGATTCAAACTTTGGCTTTCAGAAAAGGAAGGCACAGATTTAGAAGGTGACAACATATTTGTGGGGCTTAGAGAAGAAAGGGAGGTTGGAGATCAGGGCAGTGGTTTGTAAAGAATGTACAGTCAAAAGGTAGTTTTATTCAGCGAATTTGATGGTAGATTTCAAAGGAGACAAGGATAACACCTGAAGGGAAAGTTTCATTCACAATTTTGTCTAACATGCAGACTAGGAGAGGGCATTGGGTGATCAGCAGTTTGGTGGGAGTAGGTTTTCTTTGGGGATGAATAACAAACACTGACCTTGTAAGTCACACCCTCATCCCATAAAAGAATAAAGAAAATCTAGGGTGTTTCATGGAGACATTGAGCTGTGAAAGGATATGAAGGGAGTTCAATGTGAAAGTAGTGAAACATACAAAATCAGGGTGAGGGCAGGATGGAGCTTTAGAGGAAGCTTGACATGATGGCTTAATGGAAGGGAAGGATAAGAACATAACCTAAAAGTGAGAGGAGATTATTTATCCTGTCAAGTCTGTTCTGCCATTTAATATCATCACAGTTGATTTTGAGCCTGAGCTCTGCCCTTTCGCCCCTTCCCCATATCCTCTGAAAACTTTGAGGCAGCTGGAAAGATGCTTTCAGCTTTCCTCCAGAAACTCTTCACATTGATATGTGAGTGGAGATGATGGGAGAGGAAGACAGCCTGTAGTAGGCCCAGAAGTGAAGGGTTAGCTGTATTTCCAGAAGTTTTAGCAGGTGCAACCAGGACCCCATAGCACTTCAAGTGGTCCAGACAGATGTAAAAGTGAGTTCACTAATCTTGTCATCCATTTCAACTGCATGTCTCCACAATCAAAGGGAAGGGAAAATATGTTCCCAGGGCAATGGCCAGTCTGGGACAGAGTGATGGGATAGCTAGGGACTGGGACATTAAGGTATGGATGTGTTTGAGCAAATCAGGAGCTACAGAAACATTCTGCTGACTTTGTCTAATCTAAGAAAGAACCAAGAATAATACAGCACAGGAACAGGCCCTTCAGCCCGCCAAGCCTGTGCCAATACTTTTTGCCCCTCCATATTAAAACTGTCTTCACTTACAGAATCCATATCCCTCTATTCCCTTCCTATTCACATATTCATCCAGGTGCTTCTTGAATGCTGCTGTTGTGTCTGCTTCCACCACCTCCTCTGGCTGTGCGTTCCAGGCACTCACCATCTTTTGTGTGAAAAACATGCCTTGCACATCTCTTTTAAACTTCCACCCTTGCACCTTGAACCTGTGTCCCCTAGTAATTGACTCTCCACCCTGGGAAAAAGCCTCATACTTTCCACTCTATGTGTGGCATTCACAATCTTATAAACTTCTATCAGGTCACCCTCAACCTCCTGCGTTCCAGTGAAAATAAAATCAGTCTATCCAACTTTTCTTCCTAGCTAAAATCCCCAATACCAGGCAACATCCTGGTAAACCTTTTCTGTACCCTCTCCAAAGCCACCACATCGTTCTGGTAGTGTGGTGACCAGAACTGCACACAATATTCCAAGTGTGGCCTAACTAAAGTTCTATAAAGCTGCAGCATAACTTGTCTATCCTCACACTTGATGTCCCTTCCAATGAAGGTAAGCATGCCATAGGCCTTTTTTTAACAACCTTATCTACCTGCATTACCACCTCAGTTGATCTGTGGACCTGTACACCCAGATCTCTCTGCATACCAATATTCCTAAGGGTTCTGCCATTCACTGTGTAATTTCTAGCTGTACCTGACCTTCCAAGATGCATCACCTCACATTTGTCCGGATTAAACTCCATCTGCCATTTTTCTGCCCATGCCTCCAACTGATCTCTATCCTGCTGTATCCTTTGACAATCCTTCTCACTATCCACAACTCCACCATCTTCGTATTGTTTGCAAATTTACTAATTAGACTAGCTATGTTTTCCTCCAAATCATTTATGTAGACCACAAACAGCACAGATCCCAGCATTGATCCCTGTGGAACACCACTAGTCACAATCCTCCATTCCAGAAAGCATCCTTCTAGCATTACCCTCTGTCTACTATGACTAAGCCAGTTCTGTATCTATATTGTCAGCTCACCCCTGATACCATATGACTTCACTTTTGCACCAGTCTGCCATAAAGGACCTTATCAAAGGCTTTATTGAAGTCCATGTAGACAGCATCAACCACTTTTCCCTCGTCACCTCCTCAAAAAACTTGATCAAGTTAATGAGGAATGACCTCGCCTGCACAAAACCATGCTGTCTATCCAATGACTAATAAGTCTATTTGCTTCTAAATGCATATAGGTCTTGTCCCTGAGAATCTTTTCCAATAATTTCCCTACCATCAACATGAGACTCACAGGTCTGTAAATTCCAGGATTATCCCTGCTATTCTTCTTGAACAATGACATAACAATGGCTATTCTCCAGTCCTCTAGGACCTTACCTGTGGCTAAAGAGAATACAAAGATATCTGTCAGTGCTCCAGAAATTTGTTCTCTTGCCTCCCTCAAAATTCTGGGATCGATCCCATCAGGACCTGGGGACTTATCTACCTTAAAACTTTTTAAGACGGACAAATACCTCTTCCTTTTTAATAGCAACTTAGCTTAGAAACTTGACACTCCCTTCCCTGAAATCATTCTCCATCAATTCCTTCTCTTTGGTGAGTATCGACACAAAGTATTCATTTAGGACCTCACCTACCTCTTCTGGCTCCACACATAGATTCCCTCCTTTGTCCTTCAGTGGGCCAACCCTTTCCCTGGCTACCCTCTTGCTTTTTATATATGTATAAAAAGCCTTAGGATTCTCCTTAATCCTATTTGCTATCAACTTTTCATGAATTCTTTGTTTAAGTTCTTTCCTACTTTCCTTATGTATTTTATGGGTTTCATCAGTTCGCATCCTCCTGTTATCCTTATGCATGAGTATCTTAAAACTCATGGTGTTATGGTCACTACTCCCGAAATACTCCCCCACTGAAACTTCACTCACCTGGTCGGGCTCATGTCCCAAAACTAGTTCCAGTATAACCCCTTCCCTGGTTGGACAGTTTACAGATTGTGTTAAGAATCCCTCCTGAAAGGTCCTCACAAATTCTGCCCCATCCAAGCTCCTAGCACGTAGTGAGTCCCAGTCAATATAGGGGAAGTTAAAATCATCCACCACAACAACTCTGCTGTTTTTACGTCTTTCCTAAATCTGTATACTTATTCTCTCCTCTACCTTCTGCTGGCTGTTGGGAAGCCTACCGCACACCCCTAGCATTGTGATTTCACCTTTCCTATTCCTGAATTCCACCCATATTGCCTCGCTGCACAAGTCCTTTGATATATCTTCCCTCTGTACAGCTGTGAGATACTCCTTTACCAGTAATGCAACTCTCGCAGCCCTTTTACCTCCTTTTCTATCACACCCGAAACATCTAAAACCTGGGACATTCAGCTGCCAGTCCTGTCCTCTTTTAGCCAAGTCTCTGTAATCGCAATAATGTCATAGTTTCAATTACTAACCAAAGCTCTGAGTTCAGTTAATGCTTTCCAAGTTTTCTGTTATCACATCTTTTATCAAGGTGGATGAGTGAACAACTCTAGCATTTCTATAAAAACTGAAAGAACTGCAGATGATGTAAATCAAGAATAAAAACAGAAGTTGCTAGAAAAGCTGAGCAGGTCTGGCAGCATCTGTGAAGAAAAATCAGACTTAACGTTTCGGGTCCAGTGACCCTTACTCAGAACCAGAGTATATAGAGTTTTGGAACTGTAAAATAACGGAAGATGCAATCTTTTCCAAGTTTAATTGAAAATACAAAACATGAATTAACATCTGGACTGTAACTTTTGGTAATGAATGTTGCTGACGGTTGCCTGAAGCTCCAGGACATTACAACCAGAATTATTATTTGTTAAAAAAGGGCAGAGCCTAGAGCACCACCTTCTCATCCACCTCCTTAAACCCACCCCCGTAATACAGAGAGTGGGTGGGTGCATTAGCTTTCCCAACTTGTATAAATAAAGAATTCAGGGTCAATTGAGCAAAGTCAGTCATGAGAACTGGGAGAACAGTGTGGCCATGTCTGGCGCTTTCGAGCTTAATCAGAGATGCCGGGAAACAAGAAGAATCTCACATGAGTTCAGCCAATTTTAAGCAATGAATGTAGCATCTTCCTGAAATCCACCTAGTGAATTTATATATATCCCCAAGCATTTCAATTGTGCTTAGACAACAAGGTGCAGAGCTGGATGAACACAGCAGGCTAAGCAGCATCATAGGAGCAGAAAGGCTGATGTTTCGGGCCTAGACCCTTCATCAGACCCTACCTCTCATCCTGGCTGATCCCCTGTACATCCAACATCGCAAGGACAACCAGGGACGTGCAATATATGCTGGCCAGCCAGTGACACCCATACCCCAAGAATGATTAAAAAAACAAACACCCCTACCTCAAAGATAATCCACAATTTCTTTCTGTGCTGCAACCTTGTTCCTAAAGCCCTCAAATGAAAATAAAGTTCTACAGATTCTGGAAATCTGAAATAAAAATAGAAAATGTGGGAGTAACTCAGCAGGTCTGGCAGCATCTGTGGATGGAAAAGCAGTGTTAAGGTTTCGAGTCAAAAAACTCCTTAGACTTGAAATGTTAGCTTTGTTTCTCTCCCCACAGGTAGTGCCAGAACTGCTGAGTTTCTCCAGCATTTTCTCTTTTTATCTTAAAGATTTATCTCTGTTTTATCCACCCTCACCTCCAAGAAAAATTGTGAGAAACTCCTGGACTTCTTAGTCAGTAAAATTGAGACCATCCATCAGTCACCTCTGCTGTTCTCCCACTCAGCTCCCGTGCCAAACCTCTCAGGCTTCCTGCCTGCACTAGACATGAATTCGGAGCTTTCTCTGGCTTCTTTTCTACATTTCCCCATAGAAACCAATAGTAGGAGTAGGCCATTTGGCCCTTCAAGCCTGCTCCGACATTCAGTACGATCATGGCTGATCCTCTATCTCCATGCCATATTCGTACTTTTTCTCCATAACACTGATGTCTTTAATATCTAAATAAAAATCAATCTCTTTCTTGAATATTTTCAGTGACTTGGTTTACAGAGATTTCTGTGGTAGCAAATTCCACAGGTTCACTATTACTCCCTGAGTGAAGAACTATTTCCTTATCTCAGTCCAAAATGGCCTACCTTACCTTGTGTCCTGAGACTGTGTCCCTGGTTCAAGATTCCCCAACTAGGCAAAATAACCTCCCTGCATCTAGTCTGACCAGCATGCCCTCTTCAAGCTCATTATATACATAACCTACTTCTTGCTTTCTTCATCTGTACAAAATGATCAGAGGTATAGAAGGTGTACAAAATGATCAGAGGTATAGATAGAGTGGATAGCCAGAGACTTTTTCCTAGGGTGGAGGTAGCTATTACGAGGGGCATAGTTTTAAAGTGAGTGGAGGTAGATGTAGGGGAGACGACAGAGGTAGCTTCTTTACTCAGAGGGTGGTAGGGGTGTGGAATGCATTGCCGGAGGGGGTAGTGGAGTCGGCCTCATTAGGGGCATTTAAGCGGCTATTAGATAGGCATATGGCTGATAGTATAAGGTAGGCGTGGAGGTTAGATAGACCTTAGGTTTAGGGTAAAAGTTCGGCAAAGCATCGTGGACCGAAGGGCCTGTACTGTGCTGTACTGTTCTATGTTCTATTAATTTGATTCCTCAAACTGTTCCACTCACCCTCTCCCTCTGGTCTCCAAAATGTTATCCAATATTTCTCATTAGCTCAGGTGACAGGCCAATTTGTTGACTTTTTTTCTCTTTCCATGATATTACCAGTCCTGCTTGAGTATTTCCAGCATTTTCTGTTTTTATTTCAGATTTTCACCATCTACAATATTCTGCTTCTCCATTCATGTTTAATTCATTTCATTTAGCTTTTGATGTGGTAACAGAGTGTTGCTGAGGGCAATTCTTGTGGATGTGTTGTACAATGGACTTCCACATGAAGTTTGAAAAAGTGCCACAGCTGGGCTTGTCAGTAACCCTCAAGTTGTGAAATAAAGCAGACAGTAACAGCATGGATATGAAGTTGTTCAAGGGACAGGAACCTGTTGTGATGAATGATTGCTTTTATTTCTGCAGAGGGTACATAGTGGGGTTTCTCCTGGGCTTGCTAATAGGATGTTTCTTTTCTTGGTCTAGACTTAAACTAGACTTGTCTGTGTGGTGTGCAACATTTGTGGATGACACAAAACTTGTGAGTATTGTAAATTTTGAGGTGGACAGCGATGGACTTTAACAAGGATATGACAAGGCTGATGGAATGGATGGATGAGTATCAGGTTATATTTGCTGCAGGGAAGTGTGAAGTGATTCATTTGGCTGCAGAGGGATTACAGATTAAAGGAGACAATTCTAAAAGAGATTCAAGACCGGAAGGTATCTGTGCACAACTGATTAAAGGTGGCAGTAATACAAAAGCAATATACTGCAGATGCTGAGAATCTGAAATGATAACAACATATGCTGGAAAATTTCAGCAGGTCTGGCAGCATCTGTGGAGAGAAACAGAAGTATTGTCACAGGCCAATGAGCTTTCATCAGAACCGATCAGAACAGGTTGAGAAAGTTGTTAAAAGGGCTTTGGAAATACAAATGTAGAGAAGAAAAAATCAAGGAGGTTTTGATGAGCTTGTGAAATCAGATTTTTCATTCATTGTTTCCCTCTTCCTCTTGGCAGTGAAACCTGATCCTCCGATTGCGCTGAACTGGACCCTGCTTAATGTCAGTCAGTCAGGGCTGCTCGCTGACATCCAAGTTTTGTGGGAGGCGCCGCCTACTGCTGATATCAGGAATGGATGGATATCTCTCAAGTATGAGATACAATATAAAGCCAGCGAGAGTAACCACTGGGACTCGGTATGTTCAAATGTCTTCAGCAGTTATGCTTTTTTTTTCAGCTCAGTGAAATTTCACAGATAAGCGCCCTACCTCCTGGGGAACACTACTACCTACAAGTTCCCCTCCAAGCTACTCACCATCCTGACTTGGAAATATATTGTCATTCCTTCACTGTCATGGGCCTAAATCTTGGAATTCTCTCCCTAATGGCATTTTGGGTCTACTTATAGCACATGGACTGCAGCAGTTCAAGAAGTCAGCTCACCACCACCAACATCTCAAGGTCAACTAGGGATGGGCAATAAATTCCAGTCCAGCCAGTGATGCCCACAGCCCATGGATGAATTTGAAGAATAAATCATTCTGTGTAAATGCTGAGTCAGCTATGAGATTAAGGTACAATAAGAAACTGAAACAAGCACAAACAATGCTGGAGAAGCTGGTAGGACAGAAGAAGAGACATACCAATCTTGAAACCTTAATTGTTTCCCTCTCCACATATGCTGCCAGACCTATTGAGTTTCTCCAGCATTCTGTGTTTGTTCGAGATTTCCAGCATCCCACAGTATTTTGCCAATAAAAAAACTGTACTTCAAGCAGCATAAAATACACTTAAGGCGAAAACTTTGTTGCATTTTTGCTATAGGGAGTGCTGCTGGCCCAAACCAAAGAAAACTTCAGAGATGAACAAATACAGATCTTTAAAATTGTCTCTGTTTGTTGAAGAGAGACCAAACTTCAACTAACCCAAATTGACAGCTGTCCTCATTAGAGGCTTCTTTGGTAATAATCTCCTTCCAGAGTCAAAGGACCATGACTGTAACAAGCATTTACCTGCCTATCAGAGCAGGTCCCTCTCACCCTCTGCCCTGTAAGGTGCCTCTTGACCTTTATTATTTAATGTTTGATTACCCTTAACTAAACTTGTTTCCCTTCATGTGACAGATTGAGGCCTTTTCAACCTCCCATCCAGTTTATGCACTCAGTACTGGCAAGGGTTATGAGATCAGACTCCGATGTAAACAGATCGCCAATGGGGATTTTAGTGAGTTCAGTGATTTGGTGTACGTCTTCATTCCTGCACCACAATTGGCAGAAGGTGAGAGGAACAGCTGTTTATATTCTCTGACAGGCATGCTGAACTATTCATAATTAATATGTTTGTAATTATTACTAAACCTATAAACAAATTATCATATAACAACTTTCATAAGTTGATTGGAGCAGACTGTTCAATAGTAAAAGTACATCTGACAAGTGGGAGGCATACATGAGTGTGATTACGAGAGTTCAGAGGCATGTTGTTCCTGTTACAGTGAAGGGTAAGGCTGGTGAGATTTTGGAACAATGGGTGAATAAAGATTTTGAAGTTATAGTCAAGAATAAAAGGGAATTTTTTTAAAGATATAGACAACTTGGTTCAACTGAATCTCTTAATCAATAGAAAGAGTGTAGGGGCATTCTTAAGAGAGAAAATCAGGAAGGCAAAGAGCGGATATAAGATAGCATTGGCAGATAAGGTTAAGGATAATCCAAAGAGATTCTACAAATACATTAAGAGCAAGAAGGTAACTAGAGAGAGGTTGGGCCTCTTAAAGATCAAGGAGGTCATCTTTGTGTTGAGGCGCAGGAGATGGGAGAGATACTAAATGAAAAAATCATGTTTGTTTTTACTGTGGAGAAAGAAATGGAATCTAGAGAATGAAGAGAAATAAACATTGATGTTTTAAAAACAGTTCACATTACAGAACAGAAAGTTCAGGGGATCTTAGAGAATATAAAGGTGGATAAACCTCAGCGACCTGATCTAATGTATCCCAGAATGTTGTGGGAAGTAAGGGAGGAAATTACGAGACCCTTTGCAGAAATATTTGCATCATCTATAACTACAGGTGAGGTGCCTGGTGACTAGAGGGTAGCTAATGTTGTACCTTTGTTTAAGAAAAGTTGTAAGGATAAACCAGGGAACCATAGGCCTATGAGTCTGACTTCAGTTGTGGGTAAATTGTTGAAGATGATTATAAAAGATGGGATTTATGGACATTTAGAGAGGCAAAAATTGATTAGGGATAGTCAGCATGGTTTTGAGCGAAGACAGCCATGTCTGACTAAATTGATTGAATTTTTTGAGGAAGTTACCAAAAAGGTTGATGATGGCAGAGCAGTAGATGTTGTTTATTCAGATTTTAGTAAAGCCTTTGACAAGGCTGTGCATGGTAGTCTAATTAGTAAAGTTAGGTCACATAGGATTCAGGGTGAGCTTGCCAAGTCGATACATAATTGGCTTAACAGAAGGAGAAGGAGTGTAATGGTGGAGGGTTGATTTTTGGACTGGAGCCTGTACCAACTGTGTTCCACAGGGATCGGTTCTGGGTCCTCTTTTGTTTGTCATTTATATAAATGATTTGGATGAGAATATAGAAGGCATGGTTAGTAAGTTTACAGATGACACCAAAATTGGTGGTATTGTAGACAGTGAGGAAGGTTTTCTAAGACTGCAAAGGGATCTTGATCAAATGGGACAATGGGCTGAAAAATGGTACATGGAGTTCAATGTGGATAAATGCGAGGTATTGCATTTTGGTACAACAAACAAAGGTAGGGCTTATACAAATAATGAAAGGGCCTTGGGTAGTGCTGTAGAACAGAGAGACCCAGGGGTGCAGGTACATAATTCTTTAAAGTTTGTGTCATATATAGACAGGATGGTTAAAAAAGCATTTGGCATGCTTGCCTTCATTGCTTAGTCCTTTGAGTATAGGAGTTGGAATGTTATGTTGAGGTTGTACAAGACATTGGTGAGGACTCTTCTAGAATACTACGTCCAGTTCTGGTCACTCAGTTATACAAAGGATTTTATCAAGGGGGTTCAGAAGAGATTTACCAGGATGTTGCCAAGTATGGAAGGTTTGAGTTATAAGGAAAGGCTGGGACTTTTTTCACTGGAGCGTAGGAAGTTGAGAGGTGACCTGATAGAAGTTTATAAAATAACGAGATATATAGATAGAGTTGATGGTAATTGTCTTTTCCCTAAGATGGGGAATTTCAAGACTGGGGGCACATTTTTAAGGTGAGAGGAGAGATTTAAAAAGACATGAGGCAAATTTTTTACACAGAGGGTGGTTCGCATGGGGAATGAACTTCCTGATGAAGTGGTGGATGCGGGTACAACTACAATGCTTAAAAGACACTTGGAGGGATTTATGAATAGGAAAGGTTTGGAGGGATATGGGCCAGGAGCAGGCAGGTGGGACTAGTTTAGTTTGGGATTATGTTCAGCATGGACTTTGGACCGAAGGGTCAGTTTCCGTGCTGTGTGACTCTATGAATGTATAGTGTCCAAGTATCAGATCATCGAAGCTGAGCCAAGTTGAGTGGTGTTTATTTCAAAGAAAGTGTAATATAAAAATAGGGAGGTTATTAAAACTATACAAGTCAGACCACAGCTAGAATGCCCTGAAGATTTTTGGGAACCTTTTCTAAGAAAAGATATACTGGCATTTGACGCAGTCCAGGGAAGATTCACAAGATTGATTCCAGGTATGGAGGGATTTTCTTACGAAGAGAGATTGAGGAGGTTGGGCCTTTACTCATTGGAGTTTAGAAGAGTGAGGCAATCTTATTGAAACATACAAGATTCTTAGGAGATTTGACAGTGTAGATGTGGAAAGGTAGTTTCCCCATGTGAGAAAGTGTAGGACTAAACAGCATCATGTCAGAATTAGGGGTCACACATTTAAGATAGAGATGAGGAGGAATTTATTCTCTCAGAGGGTAATGAATCTGTGGAATTCTTTATCACAGAGGATTGTAAAAGTTGGGCTGTTAAGTATAATCAAGGCTGAGATAAGCATACAGGTGCAAGCAGGCGGTAAAGAAGGCAAAGAAGGCCAAGATAGGCAATATTTTAACAGAAAATGAATCAAGGACTGTGGGTAAAAGCCGGGAAAGTGGAGTTGACGACTATCAGGTCAGCCATGATCTCACTGAATGGTGGATCAGATGCAATGGACTGAATGGCATACTTCTGTTCCCATGTCTTATGTCCCCACAAAAGTTGGATTTTGGTTCATCAGTCAGTAACAATTGTTAACTGCGAAATTATTTATTTTCCTTCATCAAAAATTTGAGCGTTCAATTCAAAACTCTTACTTCTAAAATGTTGTCAAGTGTTGAGCCTCCTTTCCATTTTAAAACAAATTCAACAGTGAACTACTGTAATGTTTATAGATACATAGAAGACAGGAGCAGGAGGGGGCCATTCGGGCCTGCTCCATCATTCATCACAATCATGGCTGATTGTCCAACTCAATAGCCTCATCCTGCTTTCTCCCCATAACCTTTGGTCCCATTCGCACAAATGCTATATCTACTCGCCTCTTGAATACATTCAATGTTTTAGCATCAACTACTTCCTGTGGTAATGAATTCCACAGGCTCACCACTCTTTGGGTGAAGAAATGTCTCCTCATCTCTGTACTAAATAGTCGACCCTGAATCCTCAGACTGTGACCCCTGGTTCTGGACACACCCACTATAGGGAATATCCTCCTGCATCTACCCTGTCTAGTCCTGTTAAAATTTTATAAGTATCTATGAGATCCCCCCTCGTTCGTCTGAACTCCAGCGAAAACAATTCTAACCTAGTCAATCTCTCCTCATACTTCAGTTCCTCCATCCCCAGAATCAGCCTGGTAAACCTTCGCTACACTCCTTCGAGAGCAAGAGCATCCTTCCTCAGAATAGGGGACGAAAACTGCACACAATATTTTAAGTGCAGCCTCACCACTGCCCTGTATAACTGCAACAACACATCCCTGCTCCTGTAATCAAAACCCCTCGCAATGAAGGCCACCATATCATTTGCCTTCTTTACCGCCTGTTGCACCTGTATGCTTACCTTCAGCAACTGGTTTGAGGTCAGTTTTGTTTTTTAAAGCAAACCCATTGAAGGTCTATCTTTATGTATGGTACAACATAAAGAGAGGAACTGACTGACAAGAGGAACACAGTGGGTTGTCTGATTTTGCAAAGGGTCTGGAGGCATATGATGGAGTAGATTGAACTGGACCTGAGCTGAATTTGCCAATGGAAAGAGGTCAACAGCAGCTTGGGTCCAGTTGCCCTGTTGTGGGTCTGCTCAGTCTACCAGATTGTGTTTGGTGTAAGATTCAACCGAACTCTCATTCTTCAGACTGTGTCCACTCAAAATTATTCAACCTCCTTCTTGGTTGAAATGGCCTCTGGTCCTCTAATCCTCATAACAATCACCCACTCCTAAATTTCAGTACTCTTCTCATAGCGCCCAGACCTAACAACCTAGGGCCATCCTAAGAAGCACTGGCTGTTGACACAACATAATGTTATTGAAGGAGGCCATTCAAGCCATTGAGTAGAAACTTGTCCTGTTACCGTAGGAAGCAAGGTAGGCTGGGGAGCTTTGTTGTACAAGAGGTCAAAGATTAATAGACTGAGGTGATGGCTTAATAGTATCATCGCTGAATTGTTAACCAGGAAACCCAGGTAATGTTGCTGGAACCTGTGTACAAATCCTGCCGTGGTAGATGGTGGAATTTAAATTCAATTTAAAAAGTCTGGAATTAAGTCTAATAATGAACATGAAACCATTACTGATTGTTGAAAAACCTCCTGGTTCTCTAATGTAGGAAGAAACTGCCATCCTTATGTGGTCTAGCCTACATGGTACTCCAGACCCACAGCGATATAGGTGATTCTTAATTACCCTTTGGGGAGGCAAGAGTGAATGTTTGCAATTAAGTTCTTTGACCTTTAAATGTTGGGTTTAAGATTCCTGACAGGAGGTATTAGGAGGCCCTTTTGTATGTATTTGCATCTAATGCCTGCTCATTAAAAAGCCAGCTCACCAGAACTAAGCTCTGCTTCTCAATTGAGTTCTCCATGAGTACATGCATTTTAATTCCTAATTATGCATGAGATATGCAACAAGTGAGTATGCTGCTTTGACGTCTTTGAGTAGAATGTGATATGCCAGGCCATGATTGAGATCAAGAGCAGTTAAATTTAATTGCAAGGGGCACAAAGGATGACCAAGGGTGGGAAGATAGAATGTAAGAGGCATGGATTGAGAAGATTGGCCAAGTTGGAAGTCTGCCTGTGGCCCCGAGGAAAGGTGGCAATGCCAGAATGTTTCACTGTAAATGCTCACTTCAGATGTTCAAGTGATTCACTTCGTTTACAGGGAGATGGTTTCTGTCTGGGCACCCTTTAAATAATGCCCGAGGACCTTCAACCCTTGAAAGTGATGACAGGTGTGTCAGCTTCCTGCCCGCCTCAATGATAAGCTTTGCATGGTCCTCTTGCATGCAGATGTAATGAGCTGAGAACTGTGTAACTGTCAGATATAAACCAATCCCATCCAAAGTAAAGTTACACCCACTGTCTTGCCAGACTCCAAACTTAGACTGAATGCTGGAAAGTTCTGCCTAGTGTCTATGCCTGCTCTTTGCAAGACCTATCTGTTTAACCCCATCCCCCTGCTCTTTCTCCTTCAATAATTATCAAATTGCCCTCTGATAGATATTATTGAGTTTGCTGCACTTTTAGGTCTACCTTTAGCCTACAGTGACGCTGATAAATGACTGTTTCTACCTAGCATAAATTCCAGTTCTCATAAAACATCACGAACATCACCACAGGAGATTGATAATTTGGTAAAAAGAAGATGCTGCTTGAAAAATGTCCCTAGGTTTTGTGTATGGTTATTTTCATATCGAGTAATAGCAATCTAGAGGGTATGGAAAGGCCCTTTGGCCCATCACACCTGCAGTCAAAATCAACCACCTAACTATTCTAAACCCATTCTTCCACACTTGGCCCATAGCCTCATATAACTTGGCATCACAAGCACACATCTAAATACTTCTTAAATGTTATGAGGGGTTCTGCCTCTATCATCCTTACAGGCAGTGAGTTTCAGATTCCTACCACTCTCTGGGTGAAGAAAGGGTTTTCGTCACATCTCCTTTCACTTTCTGCCCCTTACCTTAAATCTATACCCTCCAGTCATTGATCCCTCCATCAATGTGAAAAGTTTCTTCCTGTGTACCATCTATCCCCTTATAATTTTATACATCTCAATCATGTTCCCTCTCAAGCTCCTCTCCTCAAAGGAAAACAATCCCAGTGTGTCCAATCTCTCTTCATAACTAGAGCTGTCCAGCCCAGGCAACATCCTGATAAATATCCTCTATACCCTCTCCAGTACAATCACATCCAACCTAGAATGTGGATTCAAGAATTGGGGCCATTCATCAAATAAAACAATGAATGTGGTGACATGGCTACTTTTGAAGCAAGGCTTCACAGAGATTTGAACTCAGTATCTACTATTCACAAAGCAGATGCTTTAACCCACTGAGCCACATCACCACCACTTAAGTCAGCCCCTTGTCTCCAGTTGAGAATAAAATAGGGAGATGGAACAGAGGAAATAAAACCATGATCTCCTGTACTGAGGACAGATGGAGCCCCCATCACCTCCCCAGTATTGAAATTTCTATTTAAGAGAATTCTGCGTCTTCGGGTGGGATGCCTCGAATTCAAATTCCACCATTTGATATCGCAGCATTCAAACCTAGGTCCCCAGAACATTAACTGAATTTCTAGATTAATATTCTAGAATTATACCACTAGGCTATCACCTCTCTCACATATAGATAAATCACCACATAACTTTCTAATGTTGGATTTTTGTCTATTTTGTCTTACAGAGGCAGGAATCTTGTTCAGGCTGATCCTGGTCTTTGTTTTCCTGGGCACGGCCTTGATGATGCTATTAATCCTATTTACTAAGAGCCAGCGGTAGGTCTGACGTAAGCATGACAGATGATACACAATTATCAGAAATTCTGTTCAATCTCTTCACATAAACAATCTGTGAGGAACGAAAGGGCTTTTTGACTCATCATGTGTGCTGACTGTCTGAAGGATACTTATTCTCTGCACTTCTCCATGTGCCTTGCTGACTGAAGCAGCTCTTCGTAGCCAGTTCTTGTGACCTTTTCCTGTAGGCTTTTAAATTGTAACTTATAAATATCTATCCAGTTTTAGTTGAAGAGTGACCTCGGTTCCTTGTAGGACATTGCAACCTATGAATTCAAGTATCAGTGGCTCAATCCTGGATGACTCATCAGCCTCTACCCAACACTGGGCTTTGGAACATACAGTAAGATTTCAATATTCATCTGCAACATCAAACTTATACGTATAGTAGACAGTGAAGATGATAACAATCAACTGCAATAGGACTTGGATAGGCTAGCAGAATGGGCAGATGGAAATTGAAGTGCAAGCTGAGAAGGGGCAAGGAGAAATAAAAGAGACTTAATTTGATTGGTTTGATTTATTGTTGTCACACATACTGAGACACAGTGAAAAGTATTGTTTTGTGTGCTATCCAGACAAATCATATCTTACATAAGTACGTCAGGGTAATAGAACAGAGTATAGAGTATAGTGTTACAGAGAAGGTGCAGAGAAAAATAAACTCGAATATACAAGATATCTGCTCATAAATCTGATAACAGCAGGGAAAAAGCTGTTCCTGGGTCTGTTGATACGTATTTTCAAATTTGTGCATCTTCTGCTTGATGGAAGAGGGTGGAAGAGAATATAACTGGGGTGAGAGGGGTCCGTAATTATGTTGGCTGGTTTCTCGAGGCAGCAGGAAGTATAGACTGAGACAATGAAAGGAAGGCTGGTTTTCGTGATAGACTGGGCTATGTTCACAATTCTTTTTAATTTCTTTTGGTCTTGGGCATAGCAGTTGCCATACCAAGTGGTGATGCATCCAGATAGAATACTTTCTATGTTGCATCTATAAGAATTGGTAAGCGTCATGCCATAATTACAAAGAATACACATAAACAGAGGGACGTAGGGTTAACATAGTGGGGCAGATAGTAATGTCATGGATTAGATGCCCAAGCTAATACATGACTTAGAAGGTTCAGCATGGTATACTGGTTAGTAAAGTGAGATCACATGGGATTCAAGGAGAGTTTACCGATTGTGTACAAAATTGGCTTGACGGTAGAAGACAGATGGTGGCAGTGGAGGGTTGTTTTTCAGACTGTACGCCTGTTGACCAGCAGGGATAAGTGCTGGGTCCACTGTTTGTCATTTATGTAAACTATTTGGATGAGAATTTAGGGGACATAGTTAGTAAGTTAGCGAATGACACCAGAATTGGTGCTACTGTGGACAGTGAAGAAGGGATTACTAAGATTACAAAGGGATCTTGATCAGCTGGGCCACAGGGCCAAGAAAGAGTCTAATTTGGATGAATGCGAGGCATTGCTTTTGGTACGACGAACAAGGGCAAGATTTATACAATTAATGGTAGAGACCTGGGTACTGTTGTACAAATCAGAGACCTATGGGTTCAGGTATTTAGTTCTTTGAAAGTTGCAGGTACACAGGATGGTCAAGAAAGCATTTAGCATGCTTGCCTTCATTGCTCATTAAAGAGGTTTGTCGAATCATGAGGGGCACAGATAGCAAAGGTTCTTCCCTAGGGTAGAGGAGTTCAAAACTAGACGGCATATTTTTAATGTGCGAGGAGAAAGATTTAAAAGGGACCTCGGGGCAACTTTTTCACACAGGGGGTGGTTTGTATGTGGAATGAACTGCCAGTGGAAGTGGTAGATGCAGCTACAGTTACAACATTTAAAAGACATTTCAACCGGTACATGAACAGGAAAGGGTTAGAGGATTATGGGCCAAATGCGGGCAAGTGTGACTAGTTTAGTTTGGGAAGCTTGGACACATTGCACTGAAGCATCTGTTTCCGTGCTGTAATACCCCATGACTCTATATTCTAACATCCAAAAATCAACACCTAACAGAGAGTATAAAACTGTACATGCAGTCAAGACAGATGCAATAGAATTCACAGTAATCCCCATACCAGACGTTAGTGACATGATGGGTCAGCAAGTTCAAGAAAACTTTACAATGGATTGCAATTCTTCATTTTTGATAAACTGCCAAAATCTGCTCCAACTTGGACTGTCTCAAATGACTATGTACATACATTTTTATCAATCACTTTCTTTTCCTGGGACTACACTGCCCTGGATTCGCAAAAATACTTTCACAGAACAATTAGAAATTTTCACTGATGGTTTCACCAATCATACTGCCCCTGGGTTTTTCTCTGAGCTCTCCTCTTGCTCAGTTGCATCAAGAAGCTCCTTGGACTCCTTCCTAAGTCTTAAAGGTACAGAAAAATTCAATATGCCCTTCCCTTAACAAATCTATGATTTTTCTTGATTCATCCACATCTCCTTAAATAGTAGTTTATACTGCTTCAGAATTTTCTCCCAATAAATTGCCCACCATCAAATTTAGGCTGACTTACTGGCAAGTGATTATTCAGGATAGCCCTTCCTTCATTTTTAGACAAAATTCACAGTCCTCTGAAATTTATCTCTGTAGACATATAGGTTGTTGTGAATGGTACTGTAATTATTATTAGCAGCTGAACCTCCTTTCACCTAAGGAATATGAGGATAGTGTATGAAGATGGTGTTGACGTAGAATATGAGCCACAATCTTGTTGAATGGCAGAACAAGTTGGAAAAATGAACAGCCTTGCTTTTACTACTCTTGTTTATGATGTTGTAATGTCCTTACATGATCAGCAATAGTAACCTGTTCTGATTTTACTAAACTAAGGTAACAGCGTAATTTACCTAACAGCACAAATCGGAAGTCAATTGGCATCATCCTCATTTACTTGTCTTAGTGCTAACATGTATTGCCTTTGTTCACGTGTTGTTGGGAGACCTCCATTTCAGTATTTAAAGACAACTGATACTTCAGTCGTACCTGAGCTGCAGCCTAGCATTCCATTTAAAACATATTTTCCTTGTATCCCTGTTACTCTTTAATCCCCCAGCTAGGTATTGGAGTCTCTCTGTTACAGTATGTTTCCCCTTTAACAGTGAGCTCCCCGTTAAGGTTTAGCATCTTGATGTTCTACTGGCCAGCTTTGCACAATCTGACATCATGTCAATCGCCCTACAATGATTTCTCAATTTCAGTTCTGACAAGGGAACATCAAGCAAATCCTGCACTGGCAGAGGTTGTAGGCATGTCACATAGGCATTGGTAATATGGTGAAGGATTTTGTTGTATGTGCTGTATACTGCAGTGATTTTAATTCAAGGAAGGGACAAATTTACCCATAATATATCTTGAATGTATGATAAATGAACATCTTAAAATACTTTTCAGATTGAAGCTGTTTTTCCTGCCTCCTGTTCCTGTACCCAAAATCAATGGAATTGATCCTGATCTTCTTAAGGTAATCTGAGTCTTTATAAACAAAATAATTTCTCAGTAAAAGCAAAAAGAAAGAAACATAAATAGTTATGATAATATTCTGTTGACAAAATTGAAACAGTCCATAACAGTTAGAAGAACAATGGGAAAAAAAATGATGCATGTCAATTGATAGGCTAAAGTGTGCCAACACAGGATTACATGTCTAGGAATGTGTTATACATAAAAAAAATACTGCACTGGCAGTATGTCACATACAGGTGAAGCATGTGGAAATATGTTACACAGAAAGTGACGCTTGCTGTGAGTATGTTACACCTAAGGAGACACACACGGGAAATGTGTTACACACAATGACATGCATGGGGGGATGTGTCACTTGAAGGAAATGCGCGATGCTAGGAGGGTGCTACATACAAAGTAATGCACGGGATGTGTGTACACTGCGAGGGATAAGGTGGCTCTGATTTTAATGCCATTTGCAGGAGGGCAGGGCATTCAGAATTAAATTTAGTTTTATTCACTTTCACTGTGGGGCAAGAGGAACCCTGATGAGAACCTCCATCACCAGAGTTCACCTAGTTTGATTTGATTACCTCAATGCAAACTGCACTGCCCAACATTAACTGTGAGCAAGGCTGAAAGAGGAAAAGATTGTAAATATTTAAACATAGTTTACAACTTAATATAAAACAGAGTACAAATCAGCACCCAAAAGAGGTTAATCAGTATTTCAGGTGGACAGCATTTGTTGCAAAGTTTTAATTTTTTTTAACTTTTAATTTTTTTTTACAGAAGGGTAAAATAGATGAAGTGAACTCAATTTTCGCAAATCACCTGGGCTACAAGCCTGATCTGTATATTGATGACCCCTGGGTAGAGTTCATTGATATTGACCTTGATGATCCAGATGGAAAGACGGAATTGTTGGACACAGACAGACTTCTTAGCCATGAACACCCGAAGTCTGACAACTGCCTCAGTCTCAAGGATGATGACTCTGGCCGTGACAGTTGTTATGAACCAGATGTTGCTGAAGATGTCACTGTAGCTAAACAAAGTGTCAATGAATTTGGCAGGCTCCAGCTGGAAGCCAGTGAAAGAAAAGAACACATCAAGAGCAATACTGGAGCTCCTGTAGGTATTTCAGGTACAGATGTCAAACAGAGCCAGCAGCCAGATGGTGAAGAGTGCAAGTGCAGAAAAATACAACTGGTTACCAGAGACAGTGGTTTGTCAACAGCAACTAGAAGTGAACCACCTCTTCACAGTCAACTCAGTAACCAGAGCTCCTTTGGGAAAATGGACTTTTACGCACAGGTAAGTGACATCACCCCTGCAGGTGGTGTCCTCCTCTCCCCAGGGCAGCAGAACAAGCTGAAGGTATCTCTGGCCAAAGAAACCTCACTGGATCCAAAGGCAAATCAGAATACCAAACCATTAGACAGTGCCTACACATCTGAGGTTGATGCAAAGCAGTTATGTGCCATCAGCTTGGACAACGAAAACTTACCAGCTGCAGCTGAAGACCTTAATCTAAGCAATTATTTCACTGCGGAAAGCCTTGCAAGTGCCACGGTTGGTTCTTATAAACAAACAGAAATCGCTAGGCAGCCAACAATACCTGTCCCGGACTATACCTCAGTACATATGGTGGACTCCCAACAGAGCCTACTGTTGAATCCAAATGTGCTGCCGAGCAAGAATCAACCCACCCTAGCTGGATACCTGATGCCTGAACAACTTGGTAATGTCATCCCCTGACTTCAAAAGCCATGAAGTGTAGACTGCATCATTGTAAGCGTCTGTCACAAAGACCTTGTGTTCAATGATTTGCGTAATATTCCCCAAAATACAGAATAAGGTACAACTGTTATGAAAAATTATGATTGATAAATTAAGAGTACAAATTATTTTTAAATGTCAACTATATTTGTTAATGTGAGATAAAATCCTGTATTTTTATAAAACAGAAACAATTTCTAAAGTTAAACCAGTGCCATGTAAAAGGAGCTGGATATGATTGGAAGAGTGTTATCTGTCACAAAGATCAAAACACTGTTCCTCAGCAAACCTGAATTCCTTGGAAAAGTCTGTACTCTCATTAACTGGTTATTTAATTTCCAGAATCAACAACTGTGTTGCTTCCTCAAAACTGTATCCAAAAAGAATTGGGAATGGTCCAATATTAGGAATGCTTGTAATGTGTCACCACTTGTATCAAAGAGGGGGTGGTGGTCTTTAAAGAGTTGCAATACTTGGCTTATCTCACTTGGAAAGGATTTCAAAAAGAAGCCACACTTTAAAGAGTGGCTTTCAGCAACAAAAGAAATCTCAGTGTTGTGAAATCGTTTCATGAGTGTAATAATTTTGATCTCCTTGAGGGGTAACTGAGCACTTAACTGAAATTCTCTGTACAAAACTCCCCTTCACTGACTATTATATAGTAACAAACCACAACGTCTGGACAGGCAAGTAGAGAGTCACAAACTAGAATAAGCTGTAGTTTTGCATCCCCTCAGTGTTCTATCATTATATCATTGCAATGTAGGATTTTTAATGGAAATGAACTAAAAAATGCAAAGCAGACTCATTTGCCAACATAGAATATCATCTCCACAATTTATTAAAACTTTCACTCAATAGAAATCATCTCTTTACGCGATGGCGCATCAACCACTGATGCTGTATGCTGATAAATCCTGCCAGTCAGGGGATTCCTGAAAAACAGGTAACTCTATTACAAGTTTAGAGACTGGGGATTCATTGTTTACAAACAGTAGAGTTGGACTCAGTGCAGTGGCTCTTGGGACAGCTGGAAGTTGATTCCATTGTTCTTTACAATGGGGCTGCTTTGGTTTCAGGGGTGATCACTGGAGCTGTCTAGACAGGACAGTGGACTCAGGGGTTTTTGTGTTGGCAAGAAACCTGATTTCTCAACTGAATTGAGAAGACAAATCTCAGAACATTCATCTTTGTAAATTGAAAATTATTCTGAAACAACAATACTTTCATAGGCTTTTTTTCCATTTGTGTTTTATTTTTGAGAGGGAGACAGTATCTTTACAGATTAAGTCCGTATGTTATATTTTGAACCGTGGCCCACACATTGATAACATTCACAAAAAAATTTTAAAAATCTAAGTTCAGAGGCAGGTCCAGTGCTATTAATTAATGATAACCAAAGTTTTTGTGGGACAGAGAAGGCAATAGCGATAGAACTCAGCAGGCCTGGCAGTGTCTGAGGACAAACAGAGTTATTGTTTCGAATCTAGTGAACACTGATGAAGAGTCACTAGACTTCAAACGTTAACTCTGTTTCTCTCCACAGATGCTGCCAGACCTGCTGAGTTTCTCCAAAAATTTCTGTTTTGCTTTCAGGTCTATATCATCCGCAGTTTTTTATTTTATTTTAGTAAATAAACAATAAGAGTTTGGTTTGAAATTACCCTGTTCTGGATGTTTTTAATAACAAAATGATTGTAACAAGTGCACGTTTACAAGTAGATTATATCAATGAAAATTTGATGGTGAGGATTTTATTCTGTGCTGTGTAAACTGAGTGGATTTTATTCTCTACCACATATCCCAAAGGAGGAGCATAGATGAAAAAGCTTGTGTAACCACCACCTCATTTTTTTTGTTTAGATTCCTAACGTAGACTCTCACACACTTGCTCTTTGTCTTTAATATAGGCTTCATGAGATTTAAAAAGAAAAAAAAAGTCAAAAAACATTCTCGACATTTCATCAAGATGAATGGTGAAAAATGGTGTTACCGTCACTAATACTAGTGGTGGAAATGCCCCTTACCAAAAGATTAATAGACAGAGAATGTATAGTCCATGTAGGAGTTTTCAACTTTAGTTGTGCAACTCTGATAAGTCTCTGAGTGATCCTTTCTTCTTCACAATGGATGATGCCATCACACCATCCTTCTCACAATACCTGTGATAACTCCATCTACCCCAGCTGTATTACTTCCTTTTCCCCAAGAGGAAACAGCAATAGATTCAGTAACATCCCACAATCAAGTGTACCATTTGTAGATATCTGCGGACATGGGGAGCAGCAAGCCTGTTTTGCAGATACAGTTAAAGAGTCATAGAGTCATATAGCATGGAAACAGTTGCTTCGGTCTAACTAATCCACGCGACCATGTTCCCAAACTAAACTAGTCCCACTTGCCTGTGTTTGACCCATATCCCTCTAAACCTTTCCTATTCATGTGCTGGTCCAAATGTCTTCTAAATGTTGTAACTGTATCTGCATCCACCACTTATTCTGGCAGTTCATTCTGTACACAAATGAATTGTAAAAAGGTTGCCCCTCATCTCCTTTTTAAAACTTTCTCCTCTAACCTTAAAAATATGCTCTCTGGTTTTGAAATCTCACAGCATAGGGAACAGAACACTGCTATTTGACATATCTATGCCCCTCGTGATTTTATAAACCTCTATAAGGTCATCCCTCAACCTCCTATGTTCCAGTGGAAAAAAGTTCCAGCCTATCAAGTCTATTTTGTTAACTCAAACCTTCCATTCCTGACAACATCCTTGTAAATCTTTTGTGAAGTCTGTCTAAATTAATTATATTCTTCCAATAGGAGAACAACCAGAACTGCACACAGTACTTCAGAAGAGGCCTCACAAACGTTGTCTAACCTCAACATGTTGTCCCAATTCCTATATTCAGTGGTCTGAGCAATGAAGGCAAATGTGCTAAATGCCTTCTTAACCACCCTGTCTACATGTGACACAAATTTCAAAGAATTACGTACCTGAACCCCTAGGTCTCCCTGTTCTACAACACTACCCGGGGCCTACCATTAATTGTATAATTTCTGCCCTTGTTCGTTGTACCAAAATACAATACCACATATTTATCCAAATTAAACTCCATTAGCCACTCCTCAGCCCACTGACCAGGGAATGGAGGGTTTGAGTTAACAAAATAGACTGGATAGGCTGGGACTTTTTCTCACCGGAGCATAGGAGGTTGAGGGGTGACCTTTTAGAGAATTATAAAATCTTGAGGGGCATAGATAGGGTGAATAGCATGGATCTTTTCCCAGAGGTGGGGGAGTTCAAAGCTCTGGGGGCATATCTTTAAGGTGAGAGGAGAAAGTTTTAACAAGGACATGAGGGGCAACTTTTTTACACAGAGTGGTTTGTACTTGGAATGAACTGCCAGAGGAAGTGGTGGATGCCGGTACAGTTACAACATTTAAAAGACATTTGGATAAGTACATGAAAAGGAAACATCGAGAGGGATATAAGCCAAACGCAGGCAAGTCGGACTAGTTTAGCTTAGGAACATTGTTTGCTGAAGGAAGTGATACTACAAGTAGCAATCGTGCTTGCACTTTTCACTTATGCGCATTTTAACTTACGTACAAATTAAAAGCAGAGTAGGCCACTTGATGTACTGGATAATCTTAATCAATATTTCATTCACTCTTTGCAGTGAATCTATATATGTGTTTCTATCCATTTCAAATATCTGCAGTGAGTAATAGAAGATCCTGTGCCAACCAGAAAGCATCAGGGCCATTACATCAATAAATATTTTAGCTTCAACAAAGCTTTCCTCAGGGATAGTAAGAAGTGCTTCTCCAAAAATTCAGTCACAGTGAAACACTTCTTGCTGAAGTTTTGTTTAAAAAGGTCAAATGTAGTATGTAATTACCTCCCTGGAAACAATGTGAATCAAACTAAAAGCTAAGAATGACCTTCAGTTATAATGGTTTAGAAATGAGCAAGAAATGCTGCCTTGTGCGTGATGCCCACATTCCATGAATGAATACTAAAACAATCTTTATTTTAGGCCACTTGATGTTGGCTCCTTTTTCCTGCAGACCATATCAATATATGGGCTGGCCATATTTTTGGGAAGGAACCAACTATTCTGTCACCATGTCAGCACGGTGTCAAGTCAGTACCCAACCAACAGTCAGTACATATAGCAAAACCAATCGACAAATGAGCCTGCATGAGCAGCTCTCTTCCTGTCTAAGTCAAGACAGTTGAGAGGTCCCGGATCTTGGCTGAATGTCCTGATCGTTCAATTATGGAACAATTCTCTGTGAATCTACACTTTTGAGAATATCTCACTTTCTCAGTAGTGCATCTTAGAACTTCATGGGCATGTTCCCCATGATTTTCCAGGTGCCTGTCATTAAAAAATAGGCAGTATGCTTGATGTGCACTTCTGGCAAGTGAGCCTCCATACCAGGAGTGCACATTCAGAAAACTTGAAACATACAACTTGTATATGAAACTCAATTTTCCACTAATATTTTGAAAAAAAGGCACCAACACAGTATTGTCAGGTAACTAATCATAAGCAACGCTCCAGCATGGCTCAATATATTCCTTCTTCCAGTTGTTTAGGAGGGGAGAGAGGTACCATCAACATAAAAAAACTTCAACTGAGAGGGAGACAGTTTTGTTTTAAAGATGTATCTCCTATCTGGGGAAGATTTTCAATTACAGCTCAATTGAAAACAGCCTTATTATTATTGAAAGCAGGGTTTTTGTGGTGCAGTGAAATTGTTCCTACCTTTGAGGCAGGAGGCCTAGATTCAAATACCACCTGCTCCAGCGGTGTGTAACTACATCTCCAAACAGGTTCATTTGGCAAACATCTAGACCTCTTCAGTTGTTCAAACTAGGACTGCACAACTACAAGTCTGCTTCCATTTGGCTGAATCAAGATATAATAAGGCATTTCTGCTATACTCCCCAATTCTGGATCCCAATTCTAATTGCTGTTTGAAGTACTCGTTATAACAGTGGCTGGCTGAAGACATTTAATGCAAAACAAAACTGAATGTACATTAGTCTGAGGCCAGTAATGAATATGGCACCTTGAATCGATGTGTGTGCCATACACTCTTCCCATAGCCCTGCCAAGAGTTCAGCGTGGCATTTTCACGAGTCATGTTAGACCAGTGGCATCTTCATGGGGTGCTCACTCACTGGAATATTCTTCATGCAGTGTCAATATGTACCTGTTCTGTTTCTCATGCAACCGAACAAGTAATAGTGAGTAGCAATACTAAATTACTGATGTGAGCATCATGAGGAAGCACCAGGTGTGATCTCTATCGATATGAAAATGCTAATTAAGCAAACTTAGTTGCAGTTAATCGATCATAAGTCTCTAATTGTTGAACTACTAAGAGCAAAGAAACTTAACATCTGAATCTGCCAATTTAACACCAACTTCAATCATTCAGCAGAAATGTGCTGTAGGCTTCAGAGTATCTATCTGAGTACATGGAACAAACATAGGAGTAAAAAGAAAGGTTTTCTAGTTAATTGTACAAAACACCTTCCTGAGTTAAACTTTCTTGAGAAACAGAAGGTTTTTAGTGTCTAAGGGTAATAGTAACCTGTTCATGATTTTAATCAGAAGCGAAGCTTGATTATCATCAAGATTTAGTCAGAGCTCCACAGTAAATTGATATCCACATAATGGATACTCTATGCCTGAGTACATTACATGAAGCTTAAAACTAGCATGTTTTTTTTTAAAAAGCTATGGTAATGGCTATATTGTCACAGTGCATTAGATATTGACGTTGAAGATTAAAACTTCTGAAGTCATTTGACAGTTTCTTGTTGTCTACAGGACTGTATCTCTGGGGATTTTTCCCTGTCTCCCTGTGAAACCATTATCTTCCTGCTGCTATTTTAAAGGAAGAGAGCTACTGCTTTGAGTTTTTTTTCCCTCCATACTCAGCTGTGAGACTATGTCTTGAAGATTGTTATGCCTGATTTGTGACTGTCGGTTACTAAAATATGCAAAGAACTGAATACTCAAATCAGATAGCTATTTTTGAGGGGGAGGGGGCAAAATCTTCACCTGACCTAGTTAATCACTGTAACAACATAAACTGTATTTTCACTTGCATTTGCTGAAATAATGGGCTCTACATGACACTAAACAGAAAAGGCACTGTGCGACTTTTTGCCCTAATGCAATTCTCCCTGTCATGTATTTGGGCAAAGTTTAGCCCTCAATCTAATACAAATGGCCATTCCTCATGAGGAAAGTTGTACCAACTGAGACAATAAGGTGTAGAGCTGGATGAACACAGCAGGCCAAGCAGCATCAGAGGAGCAGGAAAGCTGATGTTTCAGGTTTAGACCCTTCTTCTGAGTGCAGATTATTTAACAGACAAAGCATCACTGCTGAACTCAGTACTTGTTGGGTTGTAAATACACACAATTTTAATTCTGGGTAACAATTAGGACCTTTAGGGACACTCATACCCAACACCCATCCCTCGAGCACAGAAATATTTCAACATTATGTCAAATTGAAAACATTACCTTTTAACGTAAATGTATTTATTTGGTTCAGTGGTCTGTTGTGTATGTGAATTCCACAAACTGCATGTTGTAAACAGACAGTGTACAGAATGTACACAAACAGTGGTCAAGTCAACCCTGCAGTATTTGTTTTGTAAAACAAGTTCTACTTTCTTTCTAAATTGCTAATCTGAGATATGATGGTTCATTTCTTCGCACAAAGCCATTCTTCAATCATGAAGATTAAACTATTCACGAGTGCCATTAGGCCTATTTTCACTAGGCCTCGTTCTTAGTTGCTAAAAATAATTATGTTTGAAAAGCGGAACTATAGAAACTAATACTTTATCAAAACAAATTGTTGACAATTGCCAGGCCTTCATACCCAGTACTTTGGAGCTGTAGCAATGAATATTGTTGTCTCATATCGCACAGTGTTGCCTTTCTATTTATATAATGCAGAAGGAATGAGGTGATGAGTTGTCTCAATTTGTGATGAGATCTTACGTTTTGAAGAGTTTTTTAGACATAGGCCCACTTTGCAATCATTATAAGTAAGATTTTATAAATCTATGCAAAATACTGAACTAACATGTAGATGTTGTATTCTTTCCTTCAGTTTAAAACAGGAAAATAAATTTTACCTAAATTGGTACAATGCATTATTAATGATGGGCCAAATGGCCTTCTTCTGCGCTGTAATATTTCTGTGATTTTGTGCTGCAAGGTAACTGCAAGCTTTGCAAGATTTGAAATGATACCACATTCATTTGTTTATCTTTTCCCAAAGTATAAGCTGTAATGCAGTCTCAGTTTGTTCAGAAGGTAAATGACTTTTCTGTTAATGGACCTCAGCCCATTTCTGTCATTTCACCTTCCCCCATCCACTTTTCAGTTTGCAGAGGGTCATATACATCCTTTGAGAGGTTGCCCTCTCATTGCTCACTGCCAATGCTATTATCAGACATATTCTGTTTCCCCTGGGGAGGTGCTTTGCTGCAGTACATCACAACAGAGCAGGATAATCAAAGATATACAAGGTGTAGAGCTGGATGAACACAGCAGGCCGAGCAGGAAGGCTGACGTTTCAGGCCTAGACCCTTCTTCAGAAATCAAATGCATTCCACATTATACAGTTCTAATAGCTTCTTTCTTTACAATGCTATATCATATCTCTAATGGATGAAATGCAGTTTAGATGTCAATCTTGTTCGCAATGTGACTAAACCTCCAAATTCTACCAGAACACTAGAACTGACCAGTTAATATCATTTGATAGAGTGACTTTTACCAGTCACAAAAGATCATGTTACTAGTTCCAAAACGCAGAGATGAAGCCGAGGCTATCAACTGTATTTTTTTTGTTGTTGTTTAGTAACAGGAAGTGTCCTTGTTTCCATGACAACATGGCAACACTGGTTAGAGTCTAGTGAATCTAACTCTGACAATATTATTTTTGCTGGATAGAGTTCACTTTGTCTTAAAAATTTTCAGCACTTTATGAAATCAATCTTCTTTTTTAGCATTTTGTGAATCAATCTTCTACCTTTGCCTTTTAGGATGCATAGATAACAGGATTAGATATAAAAGTTCAATCCACAATTTAATCGGATACATTCATGAAACATTACTTAAGATAGTTTATTTTTGATTTCGTATGTGATTACTCACTAGTTTGTGATAAAGTCATGCTCATGGTTGTAGTTTTAAGTTGTATCCTATAGCAAACCATTGTTGAGGTAATTGGGAAACTGCATCAAATATTCCTCTTGTTGTTGCATAGTAAGGAGGAGGCTGCCCAGTGATAGCTGTTGAAACTTTAAGTGTTTGTTCTCCTCTCAACTACTTTCAAGGAAATAATTAGATTTGAGGAAGTCTCTAACCTGACAGGACAGTACTTGCTTAAGAAAGAGGGTTAGATATAACTAGAGGACAAGACAAACTGCCAAAATACAATGTTGCCGGATGAGTAATTCAGAGGCCCACGCTAATGATGTGAGTCCATGGATTTAAATCCCACCATGTTACCCAATTTGTATAAAGCTAGGTTCAGGAATGATGACCATGACAACCACCATTAATTGTTGAAAAAAAACACCTAATTTATTAAAAACAACATAGTGTGGAGCTGGAGGAACACAGCAGGCTAGGCAGCATCAGGAGCAGGAAAGTTGACGTTTCGGGTTTATTAATGCTCTTTAGGGAGGGAAATCTACCATCTTTACCTGGTCTGGTCTACATGTGACTTCAGACCCACAACAGCAAAGAAGATTCACTGATCTATGAAAGGCATATTTCTGGCATCACCTGTTTTACCTCACCTGAGAATGCTTGATGAGCTGAACTGTCCCCAAGACTAATGTTCTTCACCTTTACAAAGATAAAGAAAATAAAATGACCTATTGGCGAGTTTAATATGCTGCCACTGAAAATAATACCGTATAATTCTCAGCAATTTGATCAGAATCAATGGGAACATAGCTGATAACTTCTTCAAATCAATAAAAGATCTTATCTATGTTAGGCGTGAAACATGCTGAAGACTTCTGATCTGTGAACTGCATTGCCTCGGTGGCTGAACGCAGTAGCACCATCCCTACTGCTCAAGAGCTTCAGTTTCTGTTCAGAGTAGGTGGTCATTATGCTGATAAATATTCTTGCAGCTTAAATACTGGGTGAATATTAGCTACAGATTTTTCCATACAGAATCAAAAATAAACTGATTTATAAGAATAAAAGTAGAAGTAAGTTATGTCTCATGAATAGTTTCCTTTCAAGTCAGATAACGTGAAAAATATTTGAGGGGAGATTTAAAAAGGCAAATGATTTTTATTGTTTAAGGCCAAATTTTACTCTAGCCAGTCATCACTCATATGTCTAGCACTGGTTTGCAAAGAAACTCCATTCTTCCCTTTCATACTTAATCACCATTTTCTAACTGCCTTACTTTCTTCACCCTTTCAACCTTGTCTACAGTTTGACTACTTTCTCACTGACAAGAAATTTAAGGCTTTTGCTTTACTGAAGACAATGGCTGCTTACATTTTATTGTCAAGGGGAAGATAAAACTAAAACCAACATGCCTTGATTGCTCAGAAGTAAAAATCTGAACGTATTTTTTCCTCTGTCTTAATTTTGTATTTTAATAATTAAATTTAAGGAAGATGCAAGAGTACCAATATGAACATTTTGTGAAGTATATAATGGATTATATATCAGTTTCTAATCAGAGAGACTGCATGTTCTATTTTTAAAAGTGCTTTACCTTCAATGTATGTACAGCTTCTGGTTTTGTAAAACTCTTGAACTGCATTGCTCTGATTTGCTGTAATTGAATGATGATTAAAAACTAAAACTGTGCTGATCAAAAAGAAGTGCCTATGCTAATGTGAAATGCACCATCCATTAAGATTAAATACAGCACCAATATATTTCCACTTCACACACTGTAAGCATTAAATTCTCAACATCTTCACACAAAATCAAACTGAAAAAATTCTTAACCACCAAATAAATGTTGGTGTAGCAGAAAATTTACTGACAACACCCTGCTCTTTGAACTATACTTTGGGATCTTCCCCATCTCTTAGAACTGATAAGGCAACGCTGCAGTTTACATTCTGATCTGAAAACCAGCACCGTTGATCTGTTATGTAAATTTTGCACTCATAAACTGTGACCAATGCTTCAGACTTTGGAATGTTGACAGGCGGGTGTCCGGGAGGAAGCACGAGGGCATCCTGGGAAGGTAAGCTTTTCGATTATAAAAGTCTTACCTCCATTTTTGCAGCAGCAGTGAGAGCGAGGACCAGGGGGCTGCGGTGAAGGTGAGTTAATCCTTTAAAAACTTACCTCGTGAATAGGCGGAGCGCACGCTGAGCAGGAGCGGACACGGGACGGCTGAGTAAGTGAGGTAATATATTTGGGCGGTTGCTTTACCCGAAACACTAACTAGGTAGTGTCTCCCACCCATCCTCCTCCTCTAACCAAAAAAAAAGTTTCTGAGCGCCGATTTGGTAAGGTTACTAGTTTTTTTTTTCGATAGTCTGTTTGGGAATTCAGAACAGTGGGAATGGATGTTAGGGCAATTGCATGCTCCTCCTGTAGAATGTGGGAGGTAAGGGTCACCACTAGTGTCCCCACTGACTTCATCTGCGGGAAGTGCACCCAACTCCAGCTCCTCAGAAACCGCGTTAGGGAACTGGAGCTGGAGCTGGATGAACTTCGGATCATTCGGGAGGCTGAGGGGGTAATTGAGAGGAGTTACGGGGAGGTAGTCACACCTCAGGTACAGGAAAAAGGTAGATGGGTTACAGTCGGGGGACGGAAAGGGAACTGGCAGACAGTGCAGGGATCCCCTGTGGCCGTTCCCCTCAATAACAAGTATACTGTTTTTGATACTGTTGTGGGGGACGACTTACCAGGGGTAAGCCATGGGGTACAGGTCTCTGGCACAGAGTCTGTCCCTGTTGCTCAGAAGGGAAGGAGGGCGAGGAGGAGAGCATTAGTCATTGGGGACTCCATAGTTAGGGGGACAGATAGGAGATTATGTGGGAACGAGAGAGACTCGCGGTTGGTGTGTTGCCTCCCAGGTGCCAGGGTCCGTGATGTCTCGGATCGTGTTTTCGGGATCCTTAAGGGGGAGGGGGAGCAGCCCCAAGTCGTGGTCCACATAGGCACCAACAACAAAGGTAGGAAAAGGGATGGGGATGTAAGGCAGAAATTCAAGGAGCGAGGGTGGAAGCTTAGAGCTAGACCAAACAGAGTTGTTATCTCTGGTTTGTTACCCGTGCCACATGCTAGCAAGGCGAGGAACAGGGAGAGAGAGCAGTTGAACACGTGGCTACAGGGATGGTGCAGGAGGGAGGGATTCAGATACCGGGATAATTGGGGCTCATTCTGGGGTAGGTGGAACCTCTACAAACGGGATGGTCTACACCTGAACCAGAGGGGTACCAATATCCTGGGGGGGAAATTTGCTAATGCTCTTCGGGAGGGTTTAAACTAATTCAGCAGGAGGATGGGAACCTGAATTGTAGCTCCAGTGTACAGGAGGTTGAGAGTAGTGAGATCATGAATAAGGTTTCAAGGTCGCAGGAGTGTACCAGCAGGCAGGAAGGTGGTTTGAAGTGTGTCTACTTCAACGCCAGGAGCATCCGGAATAAGGTGGGTGAACTTGCAGCATGGGTTGGTACGTGGGACTTCGATGTTGTGGCCATTTCGGAGACATGGATAGAGCAGGGACAGGAAAGGTTGTTGCAGGTTCCGGGGTTTAGATGTTTCAGTAAGATCAGGGAAGGTGGTAAAAGAGGGAGAGGTGTGGCATTGTTAGTCAAGGACAGTATTACGGTGGCAGAAAGGACATTTGATGAGGATTCGTCTACTGAGGTAGTATGGACTGAGGTTAGAAACAGGAAAGGAGAGGTCACCCTGTTGGGAGTTTTCTATAGGCCTCCGAAAAGTTCTAGAGATGTAGAGGAAAGGATTGCAAAGATGATTCTGGATAGGCGCGAAAGTAACAGGGTAGTTGTTATGGGGGACATTGACTTTCCAAATATTGACTCGAAACGCTACAGTTCGAGTACTTTGGATGGGTCAGTTTTTGTCCAATGTGTGCAGGAGGATTTGCTGACACAGTATGTAGATAGGCCAACAAGAGGCGAGGCCACATTGGATTTGGTACTGGATAATGAACCAGGCCAGCTGTTAGATTTGGAGGTCGGTGAGCACTTTGGTGATAGTGACCACAATTCGGTTACATTTACTTGAGCGATGGAAAGGGATAGGTATATATCACAGGGCAAGAGTTATAGCTGGGGGAAAGGCAATTATGAGGTGATTAGGCAAGATTTAGGATGCATAGGATGGAGAAGGAAACTGCAGGGGCTGGGCACAATTGAAATGTGGAGCTTGTTCAAGCAACAGCTACTGCATGTCCTTGATAAGTATATACCTATCAGGCAGGGAGGAAATGGTTGAGCGAGGGAACCTTGGTTTACTAAAGAAGTTGACTCTCTTGTCAAGTGAAAGAAGGAGGCTTATGTAGATATGAGGCATGAAGGCTCAGTTAGGGCGCTTGAGAGTTACAAGTTAGCCAGGAAGGACCTAAAGAGAGAGCTAAGAAGAGCCAGGAGGGGACATGAGAAGTCTTCAGCAGGTAGGATCAAGGAAAACCCTAAAGCTTTCTATAGGTATGTCAGGAATAAAAGAATGACTAGAGTAAGATTAGGGCCAATCAAGCACAGTAGTGGGAAGTTGTGTGTGGAGTCCGAAGAGATAGGAGAGGCACTAAATGAATATATTTCGTCAGTAGTCACACAGGGAAAAGACAATGTTGTCGAGGAGAATACTGAGATACAGGCTATTAGACTAGACAGGATTGAGGTTCATAAGGAGGAGGTGTTAGCAATTCTGGAAAGTGTGAAAATAGGTAAGTCCCCTGGGCCGGATGGGATTTATCCTAGGATTCTCTGGGAAGCTAGGGAGGAGATTGCAGAGCCTTTGGCTTTGATCTTTATGTCGTCATTGTCTTCAGGAATAGTGCCAGAAGACTGGAGGATAGCAAATATTGTCCCCTTGTTCAAGAAGGGGAGTAGAGACAACCCTGGTAATTATAGACTAGTGAGCCTTACTTCGGAAGTGGGTAAAGTGTTGGAAAGGATTATAAGAGACAGGATTCATAATCATCTAGAAAGGAAAAGTTTGATTAGGGATAGTCAACACGGTTTTGTGAAGGGTACGTCGTGCCTCACAAACCTTATTGAGTTCTTTGAGAAGGTGACCAAACAGGTGGATGAGGGTAAAGCAGTTGATGTGGTATATATGGATTTCAGTAAAGCGTTTGATAAGGTTCCCCACGATAGGCTATTGCAGAAAATACGGAGGCATGGGATTGAGGGTGATTTAGCAGTTTGGATCAGAAATTGCCTAACTGTAAGAAGACAGAGGGTGGTGGTTGATGGGAAATGTTCATCCTGGAGTTCAGTTACTAGTGGTGTACCTCAAGGATCTGTTTTGGGGCCACTGCTGTTTGTCATTTTTATAAATGACCTGGATGAGGGCATAGAAGGATGGGTTAGTAAATTTGCGGATGACACCAAAGTCGGTGGAGTTGTGGATAGTGCGGAAGGATGTTTCAGGTTACAGAGGGACATAGATAAGCTGCAGAGCTGGGCTGAGAGGTGGCAAATGGAGTTTAATGCAGAAAAGTGTGAGGTGATTCACTTTGGAAGGAGTAACAGGAATACAGAGTACTGGGCTAATGGTAAGATTCTTGGTAGTGTGGATGAGCAGAGAGATCTCGGTGTCCATGTGCATAGATCCCTGAAAGTTGCCACCCAGGTTGATAGGGTTGTTAAGAAGGCGTACGGTGTGTTAGGTTTTATTGGTAGAGGGATTGAGTTTCGGAGCCATGAGGTCATGTTGCAGCTGTACAAAACTCTGGTGCGGCCGCACTTGGAGTATTGCGTACAGTTCTGGTCACCGCATTATAGGAAGGATGTGGAAGCATTGGAAACGGTGCAGAGGAGATTTACCAGGATGTTGCCTGGTATGGAGGGAAGGTCTTATGAGGAAAGGCTGAGGGTTTTGAGGCTGTTTTCGTTAGAGAGAAGAAGGTTAAGAGGTGACTTAATAGAAACATACAAGATGATCAGAGGATTAGATAGGGTGGACAGTGGGAGACTTTTTCCTCGGATGGTGATGGCTAGCACGAGGGGACATAGCTTTAAATTGAGGGGTGATAGATATAGGACAGATGTCAGAGGTAGGTTCTTTACTCAGAGAGTAGTAAGGGCGTGGAATGCCCTGCCTGCCAAAGTAGTAGACTCGCCAACTTTAAGGGCATTTAAATGGTCATTGGATAAACATATGGATGATAATGGAATAGTGTAGGTTAGATGGGCTTCAGATTGGTTTCACAGGTTGGCGCAACATTGAGGGCCGAAGGGCCTCTACTGCGCTGTAATGTTCTATGTTCTATGAGTTCCATTAGTCTGTGTTTGGACAATTTGCTTATGGACATTTCACCATTCAGGTTAAATGTGAAGACTAGATCCTTTGGTAAGGTACAACAGGAATCGGAATCAACACCTTCCGGTTGGCAGCTTAGAGAACTGAAGACAGGAACAAATAAACGTAAATAAGCAGGTGAAATTACCCAAAAACTCAGGAGAAAGTAGGTGTGGAAGCTCAATTCAAAGAAAATCAGGGCTAGACCAGAAACCTGGCAACCCTAACAAATTCAATAGCAGGACCTTGCTATAGTCTTTTCTTTCAGTTTCATTCCAGACTTCCAGCCACAACTAACAGGTTGGTTGAAGCATTTTGGTCCCTTTATCTAAGGAAAGATATACTAGCATTAAGGCAGTCCAGAGAAGATTCACAGAGTTGATCCTGGTGTGGAGGGATTGTTTTTATGAGGAGGTTGGGCCTGCACTCATTAGAGTTTACAAGAATGAAAGTGGGCTTTATTGAAAATACAAAGTATTTAGGAGACTTGACAGAAGAAAATGCAGAAAGGTTGTTTCCCCTTGTCCGAGAGTCTGGGAGGGTGTAATCTCCGTAAGGAGTACATCAGATGTAGGAAAGGAAGAGGCCATTGAATCCACTGAGTCTGCTCTGCCATTCAATCAGATTATGGCTGATTTGATAATCCTCAACTCCACTTTCCTGCCTTATCCCCTTAATCCTTGATGCCCTTAATGATTAAAAATCTGTCTATCTCAGCCTTGAATAGACTTAATGACCCAGCCTTGACAGCACTCGTGTAGTAAAAAATTCCATAAATTCACTACCTCTGAGAGAAAGTAGTCTTCTCCATCTCTGTCTTATATGTGTGATTCCTTATTCCGAGTTGTACCTTCTGGCCCTACTCTCCTGAAAAAGGAAACACATCCTGTCATGTTCCCAGAGAATCTTGTACATTTCAATAAGGGAAGGATGATGGCCAAGTGGCATTGTCACTAATCCTGGGGACTTGGTTTGAATCCTACCTTGGCAGATGGTGGAATATGAATACAATAAAAAAAATCTGGAATTAACAGTCTATAGATAACAATGAAATGATTGTCAGGGAAAATCCATCTGGTTTACTAATGTCCTTTAGGGAAGGAAACTGACAGCCTTACCTGACCTGGCCAACAAGTAATTCCAGACCCACAGCAATGTGGTTGACTCTTAACTACCTGCTGGGCAATTTGGGATGGGCAGCAATGACCTCAGCCTGTGAATGAATGAAAAATTAATAAAACCTCCCTCAGTAATTTGGTTGACTCTTATAGTTAGGGATGAGCTGACCTAGTCAATGACACCCACATCTCATGAATGAATAAAAGAAAAACTATTGCTGGAATGTTGTCAGGTCCCATAGCTTTTGCAGCATCCAGTGCCTCCAATTGTTTCTTAATATCATGTGCAATGAATTGAATTGACTGAAGTCTGATGTGTGTGATCCTGGAGACCACTGGAGGAGGCTGAAATGTATCATCCACTCGGCACTTCTGTCTGAAGATTGCTGTGAATGCTTCCGCTTGTTTTTTGCTTTCATCGTTGGGGGTGGTGATATTTGTGGACCCTCCTCTTCCAATGAGTTGTTTAATTGTCCATCACCATTCATGACTGATGTGGCAGGACTGCAGAGCTTAGATCTGATACGTTGGTTGTGGGATCACTTAGCTCTGTTTATCACTTGTTGCATATGCTATTTGGTATGCAAGTAGTCCTGCTTGGTAACTTCACCAGATTGAAACCTCATTTTTTGGTATGCCTAGTGCTGTTCCTGGCATGCCCTCCTGAACTCTCCATTGAACTAGGGTTGATCCCCTAGCTTGACGGTAATAGTTGAGTGTGGTATATGCCAGGCCATGAGATTGTGTTGGAGTACAATTCTGCTGCTGTTGATGGCCCACTGCACCTCATGGATGTCCCAGTATTGAGTTGCTAGAACTATCTGAAGTCTGTCCCATTTTAGCAAGGTGACAGTGTCAAACAACACGATGGAGGGTATTATCGATGTGAAGGTGGGACTTTGTCTCCACAAGGACTGCGTGGTGGTCTTTCTTGCCAATACTGTGATGAACAGATGCATCTGTAGCTCGCAAATTGATGAGATTGAGGTCAAGTCCGTTTTTCCCTTCTGTTGGAACCTGCTGCAGACCCAGTCCAGCAGCAATGTCCTTTAGGACCCGACCAGTTCAATCAGTAGTGCTGCTGCCGAATCACTCTTGATGGTGGACATTGAAATCTGCCACCCAGAGTACATTTTGCATCCTCATTATCCTCAGCGTTCAACATGGAGGAGTACTGATCTTCAGCCTAGGGAGGACGGTACGTGATAACCAGCCAGAGGTTTCCTTGCCCACATTTAACCCAAAGCCATGAGGCTTCATGGGGTCCAGAGCCAATGTTAAGCACTCCAGTTCAACTCGCTCCAAGTGTATACCACTGTACCACCATCTCTGCAGGGTCTGTTCTACCGGTGAGATACGGCATATCTAGGGATGGTGATGGTGGTGTCTGGGACATTGTCTATAAGGTATGATTCCACAAGTATGACTATGTCTGGATATTGCCTGACTGGTCTGTGAGACAGCTCTCCTAATTTTGGCATTGGCCTCCCTATATGTTAGTCAGGATGAGGACTTTGCATGGCCAACTGTTTCAGCCATGTTGTTCCAGTGGCAAGGTAGACGCCAGGCAGTCTGTCCTGTTTCATTTCTTTGTTTTGTTTCAGCTGGATACTCTCAGCTGGAACAGGCTCAGTGATCCATGCTAGTATTGGGACAGGGAAACTCTAGATTTGACAGGCCTATTCAATCCATCACTTGGTGCAGATGGCCTTCCTTCTGAAGACAGCATCACACACTTGCTGTGTCAGTCTCAGCAGATAACTTTCACTCCGCCAGTGAAATGTTATGACCCACTTGGGAAAGTGTGCTGATTCTTGAGCTCCATTACTCCTGTGGTCACCATAACATTGATGATTTAATCAAAGTGCCCAAAATCCCAAATTTACCTGTTTGATGGAATCAGGTGAATAAAAGATACTGACAGGTTCTATACTTAACAAGAGTCATTGTTTATTACAACCAAATAGATTATAGTCCATGTAAACAGAACTACGAACTAACAACATATGACTCTACGAACTGAAACTCTAACCACCTTTTAAAACCCTTACATATACATACAGTACTAGGGAAACACAATTCTATAGCAGCAGTCCACGTGATTTGATTAGATGTTGCTTTTGTTTCTCAGAACTCTGTTGTCCAATCTCTTTTTCCAAATCATTCTATTTCTTTGCAGCTAGCACAGGGCGATTTGCACATTATAAAGCCTCTTAGTTGCTCGTTAAGTGCAGCAGCTTAAAACAACTGGAGGAGAAAATAACTGGCCTTCTTCAGGTATCAGGTACTTTAGTCGTGGAAAGAAATAGAGACACAGGACCTGTTCCTTTTGAGGAAGTTCTTAGGAACATTAACTCTGATTTCTCTTCACAGATGCTGCCAGATCTACAGAACTTTTCCAGCAATTTCTGTTTTTGTTTCTATTACTTTAGCAGTCTGGAAGCTTTTCCCACTATATCTACAGTCAAGCTGTTCACCTTTTCAGGTGCCGATCAGAGAGCTGTCCTCAGGTTGATAGCTCCGGCATTGAAAACTGGTCATAAGTACACAGGCCAATCCATTGAGGTCAAATGTCACTCTGCATACACAGCCAGTCGCATCCTGACTCTCCTCTCCCATTACTTGCAAGGCAACAGCATGAATACAACTCACAATGAATTCCAGTAACAAAAACAGAAAATGCCAGAGAAACACAACAGGTCCAGTAGTATCAATAGAGAGAAAAACAATGTCAACATTTCGAGTCCAGTGGCCCTTTGTCAGAACTGAAAATAGTTGGGAAAGGGTGGCTGCTCCAATGTGAAGGAGACCATATTATGAGGAGCAAATGCAGGGAGGGGAGGGGAATGTGTGTCTGGTGGTGGCATTCTGCTAGAGGTAGTAGAATGGCGGCTTATGATGCTTTGGATATGGAGGCTGGAGGGGTGGAAAGTGAGGATCTTGCACCCTATTGTTGTTGTTGGAGGGGAGGGGAGGAGAGGGTTGAGGAAAGAAATATGAGAAATGGGTTAGACACAGCAGAGATCCCTTTTCTTAATTCATTCACAGGATGAGGGCACTGCCAGCTAGGCCAGCATTTACCATACATTCCTAATTGCCCAGAGTCTGGAGTCACATATAGGCCAGATCAGGTAAGGATGGCAATTTCCTTCCCTAAAGGACATTAGTGAACCAGTTGGGTATTTTGCCCAATAATCGACAACGGTTTCATGGTTATCATTAGGCACTTAATTCCAGATTTTTATCGGATTCAAATTCTACCATCCACTGTGGCAGGATTCGAGCCCAGATCCCAGAAGATTATTCAGGTCTCTGGATTAACAGTCCAGTGATAATACCACCAGGCCGTTACCTCCCTATCAACCATGGTGGTAGGGAATTGTCAGTAGAGGAAAATGGTGAAAATTTCTGAGTCCCCCTCTACTACCCCTGGGAAGGTGGCATGATCAGAACAGATGTGATGGAGACAGAGAAATTGGCAGAATAGTCATAGAATCATACAGCATGGAAACAGACCCTTTGGTCCAACCAGTCCATGATATAATCCCAAACTAATGTAGTACCACCTGCCTTCTCCTGGACCATATCCCTTTAAACCTTTCCTATTCATGTACTTATCTAAATGTCTTTTGAACATTGTAATTATACCCACATCCACCACCTCCTCAGGAAGTTCATTCCACATGTGAACCACCCGTTGTGTAAAAGATTTGCCCCCTCATGTCTTTTTAAAATCTCTCTCCTCTCACCTTAAAAATGTGCCCCCTCGTCTTGAAACTCCCCATCCTAGGGAAAAGACAACTACCATTAACTGTATCTATACCCCTCATTATTTTATAAACTTCTTTAAGGTCGCCACTAAACCACCTTCGCTCAAATGTAAAGAATCCCAGCCTATCCAGCCCTTCTTTATAACTCAAACCTTCCATGCCTGACAACATCCTGGTAAATCTCTTATGAACCTTCTCCAGCTTAATATCCTTCTTATAACTAGGCGACCAGAACTGGACATAGTATTCCAGAAGAAGCCTCACCAATGTCTTGTACAACCTCAACATGGCTTCCCAACTCCTACACTCAAAGGACTGAGCAATGAAGGCGAGCATGCCAAATGCCTTTTTAACCATCCTGTCTATATCTGATGCAAACTTCGAAGAATTATGTACGTGAACCCGTAGGTCCCTCTGTTCTACAACACTACCCAAGGCCCTACCTTTAATTGTATAAGCCCTAACTTTGTTTGTTGTACCAAAATGCATTACCTCACGTTTATCCAGATTGAACTCCATATGCCATTTTTCAGCCCAATGACCCATTTGATCAAGATCCCTTTGTAATCTTAGAAAACTTTCTTCACTGTCTACAATGCCACCAATTTCAGTGTCATTCGCAAACTTACTAACCATGCCTTCTACATTCTCATTTAATCATTTATATGAATGACAAACAAAAGAGGACCCAGAACCAATTCCTGTGGAACACTGCTAGTGACGGGCTTCCAGTCTGAAAAGCAACCCTCCACCACCATTCTCTGTGTCCTTCTGTTAAGCCAATTATGTATCCAATTGGCAAGCTCACCCTGAATCCCATGTGACCTAACTTTACTAATTAGTCTACCATGTGGAACCTTGTCAAAGGCTTCACTAAAATCCAAGTGAATAACATCTACAGTTTTGCCTTCAATTTTTTTGGTAACTTCCTTATGGTGAGAGGATACATAGTCCAGGTATAACTGTGGGAGTTGGTAGGTTTGTAATGGATGTTGGTGGCTAGGCTATTCCCAGAAATGGAAACACAGATGTCAAGGAAGTGAAGGCAGAAGTCAAAGATAGATCAGGCAAAAGTGAGAGTGGGGTGGAAATTGGATGCAATTCCGGATGAGAGAGGGAAGCAGCACCTATCATGCCAATGATGTATTGGAAAAAGAGCTGTACAGAAGGACACAAATAGGATTGGAACAAGGAATGTTCCAGGTAATCACAAAGAGACAGACATAACTGGGGCCCATGTCACTATCAACAGACACACCTTTGACCTGAAGAAAGTGAGCGGAGTTGAAGGCGAAGTTGTTCGAAGTTAGGATGAGCTCAGCCACGCAAAGGAGGGCTGTGGTGAGTAGGAATGGTTTAGGCCTTCTCTCAAGGAAGATGCAGACAGTCCTCAAACCATCTTGAAAGAGGATGGATGTATTGAGGGACTGCATGCCCATGGTGAAGAGGTGGTGGCTGGTGCCCACAAACTGGGAATTTTGAAACTGATGTAAAGCATCAGATGAATTGCAAATGTAAGTGGGAAGAGACAGGACAAAGCTAGAGAAAATCGAGTCGAGGAAGAAGTAAGTTCCATGGGGCAGGAACAGGCTGAAACAATGGGTCTGCCCGGGCAGTCATATTTGTGGAATTTGGGAAGAAGGTAGAAATAGGCTGTACAGAGTTGGAGTCTTTGAGGTAGAAAGTGGTGCGATCCCCAGATGAGACGAAGCTAGTGACAGTCATGAAAACAACAGCTTGATGTTCAATGAGGTCCAGGGGAAAATAAGAGGAATCCAAGCGCTGGCACTTAGCTTCTTAGAAGTAGAGGTCAGTACATCACACGAGGTCAGTACATCACACAACACTACCACCCTTATTGGCAGATTTGATGACAGTCAGGGTTGGATCTGACAGCATGAAGTTCAGGCAGTTCAGAGGGATATATTCCTTTAAGATATGTTAAAATGTGTAAGGGAGCAGAGAAATTAAGGTGACAATGTCACATTTACAATTGTGAATAACAGGTCAAGTACAGGTAAGTGACAGAGGGCCCCATCTCCATGTCTTCTATTAATTCACCGTCTTCAACCATGTTCCCCGCTGCTTGTTCCATCACACACACCTCTCCCACCCCCAACACCATCAGCAGCATAAATACAACCATTTATAAGCTAGTTTCAGTTCTGACGATCATTTACTGGGCTTGAAACACTGACTCTGTTTTTCTCCCTATGGATGCTTTCAGACCTGCTGAGTTTCTCCAGCACTTACTGATTTTGCTTCAGACTTCCAGAATTCACAGTTCTTTGTTTTTACAGAGAGTTCCAATAATTTGCTTTTAAAAGTGCAGTAATCCATAGTAGAGATAACAAGGTGTAGAGCTGGATGAACACAGCAGGCCAAGCAGCATCAGAGGAGCAGGAAGGCTGACGTTTCGGGCCTAGACCCTTCTTCAGAAATGGGGGAGGGGAAGGGGGTTCTGAAATAAATAGGGAGAGAGGGGGAGGCGGATAGAAGATGGATAGAGGAGAAGATAGGTGGAGAGGAGAGAGACAGGTCAAAGAGGCGGGGATGGAGCCAGTAAAGGTGAGTGTAGGTGGGGAGGAGATAGGTCAGTCCAGGGAGGACGGACAGGTCAAGGGGCCGGGATGAGGTTAGTAGGTAGGAGATGGGGGTGGGGCTTAAGGTGGGAGGAGGGGATAGGTGGGAGGAAGGACAGGTTAGGGAGGCAGGGACAAGCTGGGCTGGTTTTGGGATGCGGTAGGGGGAGGGGAGATTTTGAAACTTGTGAAGTCCACATTGATACCATTGGGCTGCAGGGTTCCCAAGCGGAATATGAGTTGCTGTTCCTGCAACCTTCGGGTAGCATCATTGTGGCACTGCAGGAGGCCCAGGATAGACATGTCGTCTGCAGAATGGGAGGGGGAGTTGAAATGGTTCGTGACTGGGAGATGCAGTTGTTTTGTGCGAACCCAGCGTAGGTGTTCTGCAAAGTGGTCCCCAAGCCTCCGCTTGGTTTCCCCGATGTAGAGGAGGCAATCCGACCCCACCACCAAAGACATTTTTCCCTCCCCACCCTTATCTGCTTTCCGGAGGGACCACTCTCTCCGTGACTTCCTTGTCCGCTCCACACTCCCCTCCAGCCCCACCTCACCCGGCACTTTTCCCTGCAACTGCAGGAAGTGCTACACCTGCCCCTGCACCTCCCCTCTGACCCCGATCCCAGGCCCCAAGAAGACTTTCCACATCAAGCAGATGTTCACCCGCACATCTGCTAATGTGGTATACTGCATCCGTTGTTCCCGTTGTGGCCTCCTCTACATCGGGGAAACCAAGCAGAGGCTTGGGGACCGCTTTGCAGAACACCTACGCTCGGTTTGCACAAATCAACTGCACCTCCCAGTCGCGAACCATTTCAACTCCCCCTCCCATTCCGCAGACGACATGTCCATCCTGGGCCTCCTGCAGTGCCACAAAGGAGCTACCCGAAGGTTGCAGGAACAGCAACTCATATTCCGCTTGGGAACCCTGCAGCCCAATGGTATTAATGTGGACTTCACAAGTTTCAAAATCTCCCCTCCCGCTACCGCATCCCAAAACCAGCCCAGCTTGTCCCCGCCTCCCTAACCTGTCCTTCCTCCCACCTATCCCCTCCTCCCACCTCAAGCCCCATCCCCATCTCCTACCTACTAACCTCATCCCGCCCCCTTGACCAGTCCGTCCTCCCTGGACTGACCTATCTCCTCCCTAACTCCCCACCTACACTCACCTTTACTGGCTCCATCCCCGCCTCTTTGACCGGTCTGTCTCCTCTCCACCTTTCTTCTCCTCTATCCATCTTCTAGCCGCCTCCCCCTCTCTCCCTATTTATTTCAGAAGCCCCTTCCCCTCCCCCATTTCTGAAGAAAGGTCTAGGCCCGAAACATCAGCTTTCCTGCTCCCCTGATGCTGCTTGGCCTGCTGTGTTCATCCAGCTCTACATCTGATTATCTCAGATTCTCCAGCATCTGCAGTTCCTACTATCTCAGTAATCCATAGTCCTTGGTTTGAAAAGTCCTTTTCCCATTTTAGTCAACACAATCGAGAATAAAAAGAATTAAAGATATAGTCTTCACACAAGATAAAGTTAACAGAATCATTTCAGTCTTACGTTTTACACTCTGCCCAACATAATTTTCTAATAAAGTTAATTCTGGTCTTTATGCGTGGTTATCTTCTGGTTGTGTTCAGAATTGGCACACCACAAGCAAACAAGGAGCCGGACGCTGCTAAGACTGATAACGGCCTTGTAAAGCTCCTTACCAGAGCAGTGATCACTATAAGGCCATTAATCCTCTTTCAGTACATGCAACTCTGTTTTTCTGTCATTCTTTTGTCTGTCACACTCCATTAATTGACATCAAATGAGACAGGATGGAGGCAGGGTTAATAGAAGCAGAACTGTGACTCCAGGATAGAATATCAGTTGAAAAATTGTTCCAAGGAAGGGAGGCAAATATCCTTTGCCAGGGTTAATAAGGTGGTTGTAAGTCTTGCAGCATTACAGGTAGTGCTCCTACTTCTGATCCAGAAGCACTAGGTTCAAGTTCCACTCCAGGACTTGATGGCCAGGAAAGGTGTGTTCATGCCTACAAATTCTTCCCACATACCAAAGGCAGGTGGTAAGAGTTAGAGAGATTCCTTGTCACCCATATAATGGACAGAAAGATAAAGCCTCTACTATTATTATCTATTAATCCAGCCTACAACATACATCTAAAAATGTATGCTGCCACAGCTTCTGTGGCTCTTTTGTGGGTCGGTTGACAAGACAGCCAGTTTGGATTGGATTGGTACAACAGTATTGTATTTGATAACAAAGTGTGGAGCTGGATGAATATAGCAGGCTAGGCAACATCAGAGGAGCAGGGAAGTTGGCGTTTTGGTTCAGGACCCTTCTTCAGAAATGGGAAGGGGGAAGGGAGCTCAGAAATAAATAGAGAGAGGAGGGTTGGGGCTGGGGAAGGTAGGTGGGATGATGATAAGTGAGTGCGTATAGGGAGTAGTGGGGATTGGTCAGTGACGTGGGAGGGGCAGATAGGTGGGAGAGAAGATGGACAGGTCAAGCAGGCAGGGTGAGAGGGAGGGTTGGACGTGGGGTGAGGCCAGGGGTGGTGAGATTTTAAAGCTGGTGAATTCCAAGTTGCAACAGAAGGATGAAAAACTGAAGTAATTGTATCAAAATGCGTACACAGATGAAGAATCTGAGTGTATTCCCACATGTTACTATCTTAAAAACGATATCTTGATGAGTAACTCTGAACAATCCTTTTAGCTGTGACATTGTGTAACGGAATGGCCTATGGAAATCTAGTAGACACATCCTTGACGAACTTCTGCCCATTTCTCCTCCTCCTGAATATGTGATGGTCTCCATTTCCTCATCAAGACATCACTTAATTTATGTTTCATAGAATGAATCATAGAATCCCTAGTGTGGAAACAGGCCATTCAGCCCAACAAGTCCACAACAAGTCTCTGAACAGCATCCCACCCAGACTCCCTCCCCCCACCCCACCACCCTATAACCCTGCGTTTCTCATAGCTAATCCACCAAATCTACACATCCCTGGACACTATGGGTAAGTTAGCTTGGCCAATTCACCCGCACATCTTTGGACTGTGGGAGGAAACCAAAGCACCAGAGGAAACCCACAGACATGGGGAGAACGTATAAATAGCACACAGACAGTCACCCAGGCTGGAACTGAACCCAGTCCCTGATGCTGTGATGCAGCAGTGCTAACCACTGAGCCAGCCTGCCACCCATTTGACAAGGGTCCCTCCTTAGATTTCTGAAACATTGCCTGTAGGCTTCTCGCACTAGCTCATATGCACTTAAGATGGCTTTTTTCACCTCCTCATTCTCTCCAAATACGTCACCTGATAGTGATCCAAATACCTTACTAGGTGTACCTACCAACTGTGTGTGGATCAACAAAACCCACATGGTCACCAGCCATTTCGTTTGTTTAGCCGATTTCTCAAATGAAATGAAAAAGGCTTCTGCATCCATCTCATCAAATTTAGGCAATGTTTGGGCACATTTAAACAGGTCCCCCACCAGTCCATTGGTTACGATGGGTTTGCTCATCCTCACTACCTTCCTTACTAAGCCTACTTTCTACATTCACCTCCATCCTTTTAAGTCGACTTTCCTGCCAACTTCTGAAGTTCAAACTCTCGCTCTTTCTATTTTTCTTCTCTCTCTTTTCTTTTTGTTCTGCCAGGGCTATTCTTTCCTTTTGTCTTTCCTCTGCTTTTAATAATAATTCAGACTGTTTCAGTTCCTTTTCATGTTCAAGCTGCTTCATTTGCAATTGAATTCTAGCTATTTCCAAAGATTCTGATGGCATTTCTAACAAATCTAAATGTCAAGCTATTGCTGTAATTACCTCCCCTTTTCTCACAAAGGTAACCCTTATTCCATTTCGTCTGCCAATTCCAACAGTTTTGCCTTGCTCACTTTTTGTAAAACTCCCAAAGTCACTTCTTCCACCCCTAGAAAGCTCTTAGTGACTGAAACAGCCATTACTATACAAAGCACGCCCTGTTTAAAACAACCAAATTCAACACCTGAAACAAAAGACACTAACACCTACTACTCACCACCTCTGAGTCCAACAACCCTATTTATTTCCTCCCGTCCTGTTTATTTAGTGATTTTGGAATGTTATTAGTGTCTTCTACTGTGCTGACTGACATAAAGTATTCATTCAGCTCCTCTGATATTTCCTGCTTTCCCATTACCTTTCCCCAGTTTCATTCTTGCAGAACCTATGTTCGCTTTGGCCTCTCTTCCTTTTTACATACTTAAAGCTTACTGAAGTTTTTAAACAGCTTTTTTAACCGATGTGCACTTTCAGTTGTCAGTAATTTTTGTACAACACATCATTTTATAATAGTAAACAATCTACGCAAAGTGTTTTTTTTGCTTGAAGCTTTGTGGCTAAATCTTCACATCCAGATTAAGGTTGACAAAAATGAATGGAACGCATCAAGCAGCAAAACTTTAGGGTTGAAAATTGAGAGCTGTAAATGTAGCGCTGCTATTCATGGAGGACTGCCTTGCCTTGTTATTTCTTCCAAAGTACATTAGCTCACGTTTATAAGGGTTAAATTGCACTTGTGACTGATGTGCAATCTAATCAATCTGTCTATCTCCTCCTGTTACCTAAGACCTTCTTCCTCAGTATTAACCACCAAGCCAATCTTCATGTCTATCACTAACTTACTTATCATCTTCCTCACATTTTCTTCAATACCATTTATGTATATCATGAACAATAAGAAACTCAGCACTGATCCTTGCAGTATGCTGCTGGACACTGGCCTCTGGTGCCAAAAAAGGGCTTCTACCATCAACCGCGACTTCCCCCACTTAGTGGTCAAGAACGCCCTCGACCGTGTCTCCCACATTTCCCGCAACTTATCCCTCACACCCCGTCCCCGCAATAACAACCAAAACAGAATCCCCCTCATCCTCACGTACCACCCCACCAACCTCCGGATCCAACGCATCATCCTCCGACACTTCCGCCATCTGCAATCCGACCCCACCACCAAAGACATCTTTCCCTCCCCACCTTTATCTGCTTTCCGGAGGGACCACTCTCTCCGTGACTCCTTTGTCCGCTCCACACTCCCCTCCAGCCCCACCACACCCGGCACTTTTCCCTGCAACTGCTGGAAGTGCTACACCTGCCCCTACACCCCACCCCCATCCCAGGCCCCAAGAAGACTTTCCACATCAAGCAGATGTTCACCTGCACATCTGCTAATGTGGTATACTGTATCCGCTGTTCCTGTTGTGGCCTCCTCTACATCGGGGAAACCAAGCGGAGGCTTGGGGACCGCTTTGTGGAACACCTACGCTCGGTTCGCACTAAACAACTGCACCTCCCAGTCGCGAACCATTTCAACTCCCCCTCCCATTCCTCAGACGACATGTCCATCCTGGGCCTCCTGCAGTGCCACAACGATGCCACCCGAAGGTTGCAGGAAAGCACCTCATATTTCGCTAGGGAACCCTGCAGCCCAATGGTATCAACGTGGATTTCACAAGCTTCAAAATCTCCCCTCCCCCAACCGCAGCACAGCTTGTCCCTGCCTCCCTAACCTGTCCTTCCTCCCACCTATCCCCTCCTCCCACCTCAAGCCCCACCCCCATCTCCTACCTACTAGCCTCATCTCGCCCCCTTGACCTGTCCGACCTCCCTGGACTGACGTATCCCCTCCCTAACTCCCCACCTACACTCACCTTTACTGGCTCCATCCCCGCCTCTTTGACCTGTCTCTCTCCTCTCCACCTATCTTCTCCTCTATCCATCTTCTTTCCACCTCCCCCTCTCTCCCTATTTATTTCAGAACCCCCTTCCCCTCCCCCATTTCCGAAGAAGGGTCTAGGCCCGAAACGTCAGCTTTCCTGCTCCTCTGATGCTGCTTGGCCTGCTGTGTTCATCCAGCTCTACATCTTGTTATCTCTCTTCTACCATCACCTTCTGTTTCCTACCACTAAGCCAATAATGGATCCATCTGGCCAGGTTAATATGATTCTATCCTGGACCCCTTGTGCTTTTATCTTTTTTATCAGTATCCCATACGGGACCTTGTTAAAGGCTTAGTGAAATCCACACAAATTACGTTAACTGCACAACACTCATCCACACAATTGGTCACCTCCTTGAAAAATTCAATGAAATTTGTTAAGCATGTCCTTGCTCCAACAAAGCCATTCTGTTATCCCGATCAAACCTTGCCTCTCCAAGTGGAGTTTAATTTTCCCTTTCAATAGTTTCCTTAGCACTGATGCGCGACTCATTGGCCTACAATTCCCTACCACCCTTCTTGAAAAGAGGAACCTCATTAGCTGTCCTCTAGTCATCTTGATCTTTAGCCACTGGTGAACTTCCAGAAGACTGAAGGGTGGCTAGTGTTGTTCCACTGTTTAAGAAAGGCAGCAAAGACAAGCCACAGAACTAAGGCCAATGAGCCTGACATCAGTGGTAAGCAAGTTATTGGAGAGGATAGTGAGGTACAGGATCCAGGGAAGCTAGCTATTTGGATTCAAAATTGGCTCAATGGTAAGAAGTAGAGGGTGATGGTTGAAGGTTGTTTCTCAGACTGGAGGCCTGTGAATTGTGATGTGCCACAGGGGTCAGTGCTGGGACCATTGTTATTTGTTATTTACATAAATGATCTGGATGTGAATGTACAAGGCATGATTCGTAAGTTTGTGGATGATATAAAATTAGGAAGTATCGTTGACAACGAGGAAGATTATCAAAAATTACAGAGGGATCTTGATCAGATGGGGAAGTGGGCTCAGAATTGGCAAATGCAATTCAATATAGATAAGTGTGAGGGGTGTTGCATTTATATAGTAAATGGTAAGGTCCTGAGGAGTATTATGGAACAGAATGACCTAGGAGTACAAGTACACAGTTTGTTGAAAACAGCTTCACAGGTAGACATGATGGTGAAGAAGGCATTTAGCATGCTGGCCTTCATTGTCAAGGCATTAATGTTATGTTACAGTTGTATAAGTTGTTGGTGAGGCTGCACTTGGGGTACTGTATGCAGTTTTGATCACCCGATTATAGGAAAGACTGTTAAACTGGAAAGTATGTAAAGAAGAGTTACGCGGATGTTGCCAGGACTAACAGGCCCGAGTTAAAGGGAGAGGTTAGCTAGGATAGGACTTTATTCATTGGAACGTAGGTGAATGAGGGGTGACATTATTGAGGTGTATAAAGTTATGAGGAGCATAGATAGGATGAATCAATATAGTCTTTTTCATAGGGATGGGGATTTGAAAACTAGAGGGCATAGGTTTAAGGTGAGAAGGGATAGATTTGAGAAGGGATAGATTTAAGAAGGTCCTGAGCACCAACTTCTTCACGCAGAGACTGGTGTGTATATGGAATGGGCTGCCAGAGAAAGTGGTTGAGGCAGGTATAACAGCAACATTTCAAAAACATTTCGACAGGTACATGGATGGGGAGGGTTTAGAGGGATATGGACTAAATGCGGGCAATTGGAACCAGCTGAGTGGGCACCATGGTCAGCATGGACCAGATTGGGCTAAAGGGCTTGTTTCTATGCTGTTTTACTCTATGATTCTACGAGAGAATGGACTTCATTGGAAATCCTGGTTCAATTCTCATACCTTGGGAGTCTCCTTTCAGCAAGGGCAGACATCAATGATGAAAGTTAACATCTCTTCCAATGTCAATGCAGCCATTGGCCATCTGAGGGACAGGGCGGCACAGTGGTTCAGTGGTTAGCACTGCTGTCTCATAGCAATGGGGAACCCGGGTTTGATTCAACCCTTGGGCAAGTGTCTGTTTGGAGTTTGCACATTCTCCCCTTGTCTGTGTAGGTTTCCGACGGGTGGTCCGGTTTCCTCCCTCAGTCCAAAGTTGTGCAGGTTAGGTGGACTGGCCATGCTAAATTGCCCATAATGTTCAGGGATGCGTAGGTTAGGTGCTTTAGCCTTGGGAAATGCATGATTACAGGTCAAGGGTAGGGGAATGGGTCTGGATGAGATGCTCTTAGGAAGGTCGGTGTAGTTAGTTGGGCCAAATGGCCTATTTCCATACTGTACGGATTCTATGGAATATTTGATGACAAAGATCTCACAGTTGACAACATGCTCATAGTCTCCAAGGCAGTAATGTTAAATGTCTTTTTGTAAATGTTGAAGTCATTTGAAGACCTATCAAATCCCTAAAGAAACATCAGAAGCGATACCTCCAAAAAGTCCTGCAAACCCACTGTCAGGATAGACACTCTAATAACTGTATTCTCACAAGCCAACATCTCAAGCATCAATGTACAGGTTACCGTCAATCAGCTCTGTTTGGTGGACCACATTATCTGCTTGACTGTCACAAGACTTTCAGAATGAAATTTCTGCTCCGACAAACAGTAACCCTGAGTCAAGAGAAAATGCTTCAAGACGATCTTAAAGCCTCTGTGAGAAAATGCAATATCCTCATCGGGTTAAGGGAATCTCTTATTCTCAATTGCCTGAACTAGAAGTGTTGTCGAACAGAGAGACCTAGGGATTCAGGTACATAATTCTTTGCATCACAGGTAGATAGATTGGTAAAGAAGGTATTTGGCATTCATTGCTCAGACTATCGAGTATGGGAGATGGGACATCATGTTGCAGTTGTACAGGATGATGGTGAGGCCATTTTTAGAGTACTGGGTACACTTGTGGTTGCCCCGCTATAGGAAGGATATTATTAAATTGGAGAGGGTGCAGAAAAGATTTACTCGATAGGTTGAGATTTTTTTCACTGGAGCGAAGGAGGTTGAGGATGGCCTTATAGAGGTTTATAACATCATGGGAGGCATTGATAGGGTGAATAGCAAAGGTCTTTTCCCTTGGGTACGGGAGTTCAAAACTAGAGGGCATAATTTTGAGGTAAGAGGACAAAGATTGAAAAGGAACCTGTGAGGGTGGTTCGTATGTGGAATAAACTGCCAGAGGAAATGGTAGATGCAGGTACGGGTACAACACTTACATGTACACAAATAGGAAAGTTTAGAAAGGTGTGGGCCAAACACAGGCAAATGGGACTAGCATAGTTTGGGAAACTTGGTCAGTATGGATAAGTTGGACTGCAGGGTCTGTTTCTGTGCTGTATGGCTGTATGACTCTATAAAGAAGAAGCATCTGTGACAGTGCTAACTTTTTTGAACATCCAATCCCTCTATCATTGATGCTCAGTAACAGCAATACGTACCATCACAAGATACACAGCAGAAATTCACCAAAGATCCTTCGACAATGCCTTCCAAACCCACAACAACTTCCATATTGAAGGGCAAGGGTAGCAGACATATAGGAACACCACCACCTGCAAGTTCTCTGCCAAGCCACTTACCATTCTGACTTGGAAATATACTGGCGTTCCTTCAGTGTTGCTGAGTCAAAATCCTGGAATTCTCTCCCTAACAGAATAATGAGTCTACTACAGGACATGGACTGCAGCCGTTCAAGAATGCAGGTCACTGCTAACTTTCTCAAGGGTATACTGGGATGAGCAATAAACATTGGCCCATCCAGCTGTGTCCTCATCCAATAAGTTAATAAACTTTAAAAAAAATTTCCAATGGGCCCAGGTGGAGATGAAGGGCAAACAGTGAGGAGGGGAGCACGTAAAAACCCAAGTATCCCAGCTCTTCAGTCAACACCTGCCCTACCTGCAGCAGGGTGTGCTGATCAAGCATTGAACTGTTTAGTCACTTCAGATACATGACTCCAAAGTGGAAGAAAGTCATCCTTGGTCTTGAAGGGGCTGCCTAAGAAAAGCTTAAACATAGCTGGCTCAGTTCAGTTTCTGATCAATGCTAATGTGCAGCATGTTGATACCAGGCAATTCAGAAAGTGAATACTTTCCAGAAAGAATCACAGATCAGGAATAGTGTACTCACTCATCCTCGGGGGATGAAACCAATTTGAACATAACCAGCTATTACTCTGATTGATACTTTTTAAAACAAACCTATAAATTTCTGATATAACATAGTGTGGAGCTGAAGGAACCCAGCAGGCCAGGCAGCATTAGAGGAGCAGGAAAGTTGACGCTTCGGGTTGGGACCCTTCTTCAGAAATTTTTGTATTTCTGATTTTCTGAAGAAGGGTCCCGACCTGAAACATCAACTTTCCTGCTCCTCTGATGCTGCCTGGCCTGCTGTGCTCCTCCAGCTCCACACTATATGATATCAGAAAATTACAGGTTTGTTTTAAAAAGTATCAGAGTAATAGCTGGTTATGTTCAAATTGGTTTCATGCCCCCAGGATGAGTGAGTACACTATTCCTGATCTGTGATTCTTTCTGGAAAGTATTCACTGTGTGGATGGTGGATGAGGAAACATCACCTATTGTGATGCTTCTGTGGTGGAAATAACCTGTTTTTACCTAACAGTGCACTAGTAAAATGGTTTAATTAGACAGACAGAGAAATGAAGTACATTGTTTGACTCAACACCTTCAGGTGAGAAACAGTGACATTAAGTGGAAAATAAAAGCAATCTGCAATGATTCTTGTTTAAATGGACACATGCAGTTTCCACTAATGGCTTGTTGCAATTTGAACATTCAAATCAGTATGAGCCAGTATGTCACAGTCTACTGTTAATATTATATTAACATTTGTTACATATGGAGTTCCAATTCTTGTAAACAGACAAAGAAATGAACTTATCAAGACTTGGCACTGAACATCTTGTTCCAAATGCATGTTCACAATACTGAGAAAGGACAACTGGTTTCTCTAAATTGACTGAACAGTGGCAGAGTTGAATAAATGCTACACTGTGGGAGCGTAGCAATCAAGTTAAACCATCAAGAAACTCCTTTGTGATTTGACACAAAGAAGAACCCAATAGATACGTCGGTTTTCTTCTCAATCTAAGTTGCTTCACTTCAAAGCTTCACTTCAATTTGAAATCAGATTCAATGTACAAAGATTGAAATGTATGCATTAATGACAATGAATCACTGTACAAAACATAAAGATTTCTTTTTATAAATTCATAGAATGAATTAGGGATACTTTCCTAGAACAAAATATTATGGGCCCAACCAGGGAACAGACTATCTTGGATCTGATAATATATAATGAGAAAGATTTAATTAATTAAGCAAATGTAAGGTAGCCAAATTTTCAGATGACCACAAAAATAGGTGGAAAGGCAAGTTGCAGGAGGGCTACAGTTAACAGAGAGATATTGATAGGTAAGTCCTCAGCAAAGGTCTGAGCTTCATTCCCCTGCACCCACACATGAATGAATTCCACGCACGCCTCGATGTCAAGTTCTTTTTCTGCTGCCTCCCGTCCATGCCTATTTCTTTGAACTCGAATCCATCTCACCCTCTGACAACCCCTTCTCCTGTCTCCAGCAAACTCCTTCCAGGACACCCTTTCCCGGCATTCTACCCTCCCTCGACATCTTCATCTCCAACTCCCACCATAACATCAATCGCCTGAATCTCTCCACCCCACTCACTTACTCCGACCTTTCCCCATCAGAACGTGCAGCCCTCCACTCCTTTCACTCCAACCTCAATCTCACCATTAAACCTGCCGACAAGGAGGGGGGGGCACGGTGGTAGTATGGCGAACTGACTTCTACATTGCTGACATCAAATGCCAACTCTCTTGACACCTTCCTACTACTGTCCCTCAATTACAATTTCACTTCCGATCACCAAGCCACCATCACCCAGTCCATCAACAAGCTGATCATCTCAGGAGATGTCCCGTCCACAGTCTCCTGCCTGATAGTTCCCCAACCCCTCATCGCCCGTTTCTAACTCATACCCAAGATCCGTAAACCCAATTGCTCCAATCGACCCATTGTCTCAAACTGCTCCTGCCGTACCGAGCTCATCTCCTCCTACCTCGACTCCGTTCTTTCCCCTTTGGTCCAGGAACTCCCCACCTACATTCGGAACACAACTCACACCCTCCACCTTTTCCAAAACTTTCGATTTCCCGGCCCCCAGCGCCTCAGTTGCACCATGGATGTTCAGTCCCTGTACACCTGCATCCCCACAAGGATCCCTTCGCTTGGGAACTGGTCCTCACCCTCAATAATATTTCCTTTGATTCCTCTCACTTCCTGCAAACCAAGGAGGTGGCAATGGGCATCCACATGGGCCCGAGCTATGCCTGCCTCTTTGTAGGATTTGTGGAATAGTCCCTCTTCAACAACTACACCAACACCATCCCCTACCTCTTTCTCCGCTATATTGATGGCTGTATTGATGCTACCTCATGCTCATGCAAGGAGCTTGAACAGTTCATTGACTTCGCCAACACCTTCCAACGTACCCTCAAATTCACCTAAACCATTTCTGAGACCTCCCTCCGCTTCCTGGACCTCTCTGTCTCCATCTCTGGGAACCAACTCACCAATGACATCAATTTCAAACCCACTGATTCCCACAATTACCTCGAATATACCTCCTCTCCCCCACCCTCCAGCAAAAATTCTATCCCATACTGACAATTCTTCCGCCTCCACCACATCTGTTCCCAGGATGAGGCGTTCTATGCTGTAAGACTTCCCAGATATCCTCCTACTTCAGGGACCATAGTTTCCCCTCCTCTGTTGAAGACCATAAGACATAAGAGCAGTGATTAGGCCAGTCAGCCCATGGGGTTTGCTCCACCATTCAGTCATGGCTGATAAGTTTCTCAACCCCACTCTCTTGCGTTTTCCTTGTAACTTTTGATCCCCTTGACAATCAAGAATCTATCTACCTCGGTCTTAAATATACTCAATGTCCTGGCCTCCTAGCCTTCTGTGACAATGAATTCCACAGATTCACCACTCTCTGGCTGAAGATGTTTTTCCTCATCTTTGTTCTAAAGGTGTCCTTCCCTTTACTCTAAAACTGTGCCCACGGGTCCTGTTTTCTTCTGCTAAAGGAAATATCTTCCCAACGTCCACTCTGTCCAGGCCATTCAGTATTCTGTTTCAATTAGATTCCCCCTCATCCTTCTAAATTCCATCGAGCATAGATCCAAGGTCCTCAAACGTTCCTCATATGTTAAGCCTTTCATTCCCGGGTTCATTCTTGTGAACCTCCTCTGGACTCACTCTAGGGCCAGTACATCCTTCCTGAGATTTGGGACCCAAAATTGCTCACAATACTCTAAATGTGGTCTGACCAGAGCCTTATAAAGTCTCAGAAGTACCTCCCTTTATATTCTAGTTTTCTCAAAATAAATGCCAATATAGTATTTGCCTTCCTAACTACTGACTCAACCTGCAAGTTTACCTTGAGAGAATCCTGGAATAGGACTCCCAAGTCACTTTGCACTTCAGATTTCTGAATTTTCTCCCAATTTAGAAAATAGTCTATTCTCCCTATCAAAGTGCATGACCTCACACTTTCTCACATTGTACTGCATCTGCCATATTTTTGCCCACTCTTCTAAACCTGTCTAAATCCTTCTGCGTCCTCCTGGCCTCCTCAATACTACCTGTCCCTCCACCTATCTTTGTATCATCTGCAAACTTAGCCAGAATGCCCTCAATTCTTTCATTAGATCATTAATGTATAAAATCAAAAGTTGTGGTCCCAACACTGACCCCCGCAGAACACCATGAGTCACTGGCTGCCATGCTGAGGAGACAGCCAATCTTCCATCCATGATAGTACCATGCCTCTAACATCATGGGCCCTTATCTTACTCAGCAGCCTCCTGTGCAGCACCTTATCAAAGGCATTCTGGAAGTCCAAGTAGATAACATCCATTGGCTCTCCTTGGTTTAATCTCCTCGTTACCTCCTCAAAGAATTCTAACAGATTTGTCAGGCATATCTCCCCTTGATGAAACCATGCTGACTTTGCCCTATTTTACCACGTATTTCCAAGCATTTAGAAATCTCATCTTTCACAAAGGACTCCATAATTTTACCAACGATCAAGGTCAGGGTAATCGCTCTGTAATTTCCCAACTTTTGCCTTACTCCCTTTTTAAACAGGTGGGTTACATTAGCGATTTTCTAGTGCTTTGGGACCCTCCCTGACTGCAGTGATTCCTGGAAGATCACCACTAATGCCTACACTGTCTCTTCAGCTATCTCTTTCAGACTCTGGGGTGTAGTCCATCTGCTCTCTCCTGCTAGAATCTTCTCTCAGTCAATTCTGGTGAGCTCCTTCCTCATGCCCCTGTAACTGCCTTTATCCAACTGTACGAGTATTTCTCCTAAAACATGATTGTTGCGTTCTTGTGCGACCTTGCACTATAGAAAATCGCCATGGAAAATCACGTTATAGCGAAATCGCTATAGAAAGTCACTATACTGTACAGTAGAAAGTTCACAATATCCGAACAGTATTCACTGTTCATCAATCATATTACAGCCAATTTGCATTAACAAAACATGCATTATAGCCAAAAATACGTGTAATACTATTACATCTGATTCCACTTTCTCCCTCTCAAATTTCAGAGTAAATTCTATCAGACTATGGTCACTGCCTCCTAAGGGTTCCTTCACCTTAAGTTCCCTTATCAATCGTGGTGCCACAAACCAGTTGATGCTTCATTCCCGAAAGGTCACCCCCCACCCCCAACCCCACCCAACCTCTTCCACAACCACCACCACTACCTCCAATACAGAATATCTGTTCAAAACTGGGGATGGCCACAGGGGACTCCCGCCCATGCCTACTAGTCTTTCTGGTGATCACCCGATGCCTTTCCACCTGTGCAGCCCTCACTTGTGGTATGACCAGTTAACTAAACATGCTATCCATGACATCCTCAGCCTCACGGATGCTCTGTAGTGAATCTGTCCGCAGCTCCAGCCGCTCCATGAGCTGCAGCCAAGGTCTCCTGCCATTTTGAATCATATTAACTACAGACATTAAACAGGGTACAATTTACTCAATCTAAGGAACTCAAATGGCAGCACAATATATACCAGTTGAATCTTTTTTTATTGGAGATGGTTTTTACCTCACACTTGCAGTGCAAATGTTACTTAGAAAAGAAGAGTTAGGAGCAGGAGAAGGCCATTCAGCCCTTCGTGCCTGCTCCACCATTCAATACAATCATGGATGATCTCTGCTCAGGCCTTAACTTCACTTTTCTGCCCACTCTCCCTAACCATTCAACCCATTACTAATTAAAAATCTATATGCTCCTCAAATTTATTCAGTGTCCCAGCATCTAGCAGACTCTGGGCTAGTTTATTCCACAGATTCATGACCCCTTGAGAGAAGATTCTCCAGCATCTGCAGTTCCTACTATCTCTAATTTCTCCTCATCTGTTTTAAATCTGCTACCCATCAACATAAAACTATGACTTCTCATTCTAGATTGCCCCACCTGAGGAAACGTACTCTCTATGTCAACTTTGTCAATCCCCTTCAGCATCATGTAGACCTCAATTTTGCCTTCTTCATACTCATCAGCCCAAGCCTGGATGTTGTACAGTTCTTGCTGCATTTGAACATGAACTGCTTCAGTATCTGAGGTGTTGCAAATCGCGCTGAACATTCTGCAACCATCGGGACATCTGAGTTTACGATGGAGGGAAGGTCATTGATGAAGCAGCTGAAGATGGTTGGGTTAAGGAGACTATCCTGAGGAAGTAGGGTGCTTGTGGTGCAGTAACAATATCCTTACCCCTGAACCAGAGGACCTAGGTTCAGGTCCTATCCTGCTCCTGAAACAGAACTGACTTTTCAAAATATCAACCTTGAGGATCTACTGCTGAGGTAACTGAACTTCAACAAACACTTTAACCTGGTTCTCTTAGCACTGCACGGGATTCTAGCGATCTTATATTATTACAACAACAAAAATTCACCACGCCTTTGACATTTGCGATTGCAGAAAGCAGTGACATTACCGAGGCAGACGGTTGTTTTCTAAAGAGCAAGAAGGAGGCTGCCTCCCCGCCCGGGGTTTGTTGTTGTTGTTTGAATCCGGACCCAACCATTACCGTCCGGCGGTGGGGGAGTGGGCACCTAATTTTACAATCTTCTCTGACGCCATTGCTTTGGAGACCCCCAGAAAACCCCTCAGCGTGCACTCTGAGAATACCGGCGTTAACATTTCCCGCAGGACGCGCCTATGATTTGTTTTTAATCCCAAATCCCAGGCCGACTTCCCGATTGGGCTGCTCCAACCGTCAGTTAGCTTTTGGCGGGAAACCGCGCGGAAAAAGAAAACCGAGTGAGAAACCCGGGCTGTGGAAGGAAAAACCAGGGACAGAGAGGAAAAACTCGGGATAAAGAGGAAAAACCCGAAAATAGAGGGGGAAAAACTCGGGATATAGAAAGAAAAAGAAAACCGGAATAGAGTGAGAAACGCGGGTTGTAGAAGGAAAAACTCGGGATAAAGAGGAAAAACCCGGCAATAGAGGGGAAAAACTCGGGATTTAGAAAGACAAAGAAAACCGGAATAGAGTGAGAAACGCGGGATAGTGAAGGAAAAACCCAGGATTGAGAGGGAGAAACCAGGAACAGAGAGTGAGAAATTCAGGATTGACAGCTAAAAACTCAGCATAGACAGTGAGGAAACCAGGATAGAGAGCGAGAAACCCAGATTAGCACGAAATAACTTGGGATAGAAATGAATAACCCAAGTTAGAGAGTGACCCCGGGAAAAAGAGAGAAAACCTAGGACATAGAGTAAATCCCCAAGACAGAAAGTGAGAAACCTGGGATAGAGAGGGAAAACCTAGGATATAGAGTACCGAATGGGCGGAATGGCCTGTTTCCACACTGTAGGGATTGTATGCAAAATAAGAAAACCTTGAAAGAGAAGGTAAAACCAGGTTAAAGAGGAATAACCTGGAATAAGGTGTAAGAATGCCTGGGATATAGAGGAATAACCTGGTATCGAGAGGGAAAACCTGGGATAGAATGGAATAAATCCAGGATATAGAGTGACAAACATAGGAAAGAAAATGAGAAAACCCAAGAAAAGAGAGGAATAGCCCAGGCTGTAGAGGAAAAATCTGGGGTAGAGTGTATCAGACTTGAGACAGAGAGGAAACTCCCAGGATAAACAGGGAAAACTTGGGATATGGAGGAAAATCCCAAGATAGTGTGAAACCTGGAATAGAGAGTGAGAAATCCCAGAATATCCAGGGAAAATATTTGAGATATTGGGGAATAATGAGGGATAGAGATGGAAAACCTGGGATATAGATGGAAAAACCTTGTGCAGAGAGGGAGAAACCTGGGTTAGAGAGTGTGAGAATCAGGGATATACAGGGAGAAAACCCAAAATATGGAGGGAAATCTCATGGTAGAGAGGAATAACCCAGGATAGAGAAGAAAACCCTGGGATAGACAGTGAGAGATCCTGGCCATATAGTGGGAAGTAAACCTGGATATAGAGGAAAAACTCAGGATAGAGAGGGCAAAATCTGGGCTAGTGAGGTGAAAGCCTGGATATAGTAGGAAAAACCCAGAACAAAGAACAAGAAAATCCAGATAGTGAGAAAACCCAGAATGGAGTGAAAAAACCTGCGATGTACAGGGAAAACCCTGGGTAGTGAGGAAATAACCTGAAATAGAGATGGAAAACATGGGATAGAGAGGGAAAAATTCAATATACAGGGAAAAATGCAGGATTGAGAGGGAAAACACAGGATTTAGAGGAAAAAGCTGTGATATAGAGGGAAAACTTGGGATAGAGAGGAAAATCCGGGAAAGAGAGTGAGAAAATCTGGGATATAAAGGAACAAACCCAGAAATAGCCAAAAAAACAGGAAAAGTCTGGAATAGACTGAGAATTCCCATGATCGAGAGGGAATAATTGGGATAGAGAGTGAAAAAATCAGGGAAATATAGGGAAAAACCTGGGATAGAA
>NC_063334.1:126295279-126304035 GCF_021869965.1 Rhincodon typus
AGAGAGTGAAAAAATCAGGGAAATATAGGGAAAAACCTGGGATAGAAGGGGAATAACCCAGCGTAGAGCATGATAAAATTGGGATAGAGAGAGAAAAACCTGGGATATAGATTGAGAAAACCAGGATAGAGAGTGAGAAAATCCGGGATAGAGAGGGAATAACCTGTAATAGAGTGAAATAACCAGGATAGAACATAGAAGAGTACAGGCCCTTCAGCCCACAATGTTATGCCGAACTTTTACCCTAAACCTAATGCCTATCTAACCTCCACCCCTACCTTATACTATCACCTATATGCCTATCTAATAGCCGCTTAAATGCCCCTAATGAGGCTGACTCCACTACCCTCTCTGGCAATGCATTCCACGCCCCTACCACTCTCAGAGTAAAGAACCTACCTTTGACGTCTCTCCTATATCTACCTCCACTCACTTTAAAACTATACCCCCTCGTAATAGCTACCTCCACCCTAGGAAAAAGTCTCTGGCTGTAAACTCTCTATACCTCTGATCATTTTGTACACCTCAAAGATAGGGGGAAAATCCAGGGCAGCGTGAGAAAACTGGGATAAGGGTGAAAAAACCCAGGATACAGAGGGAAAAACCATGCGATAAAGACAGAATAACCCAAGATAGAGCGGGAAAATTCCAAGTTAGGGAGGGAATAACCCTGGGTGGAGAGTGTAAGAAAACCCGGGATAGGGAATGATAAATCCATGATAGAGTGAAAACACCCAAGAAAGAGTGATAAAACCTGGTTAAAAAGGATAAAACCTATGATAGAGAAAGAAAAACTCAGGATAGAGTGAGGAAGCCCGAAACTGAGAGCAAACACAAAACAGATACAGAGAAAACCTGAGATGGAAATAACAGAATCGAGAGAAAGACCTTGATAGAGAGAAATAAAGGGGATAGAGTTAGAAACATAGAATAGAGAGAGAGAGACCCAGGGTAGAGAGATGGAAAAGAAAATGAATCTGTAAGAGAAAAACCCAGAATAGAGAATAAAAAGATGGAATAGATAGAGAGATCTGGAGGAAATGGAGAGAGAGAGAAACAGGAGATAGAGGGAAAAAAATTCAGAATAAAAGAATCCCAGGATAGACAGAAAAATTTTGGAATAGATAGATAGCCATATATATATGATATATGTAGAGAGAAAATGGATTAGAATGCCTACAGTATAGCAGCAGACCATTTGGCCCATCAAGTCCATATGTAAGAACAACGGGGAACTCCAGACTAGCGTACACAGAAAGACAACACATATGGACCAGATACTTAATTACACCGCAATCACCCCAACAACTATAAACGGAGCTGCATCAGGACATAATTCAAAAAAGCCACAACACGCTACAGCAACCTGGAATTGCGCAAAGCAGAACAGGAGCACTTATACGGAGTTTTTAAGAGGAATGGGTAACCAAAAAGCACAATCTGCTGTTACCTCCGTGACATACCACAGCAAGAAGACACAACATGGCCAGACACACTAGACACCCTACCGTACATCAGGGACATATCGGAGATGACCACAAGACTACTCAGGCCCTAGGTATCAGGGTAGCCCACAAACTAAAAACCATCCTGTGACAGCTACTGAAGAATATAAAGGACCCTATACCCTCAACCTGTAAAACTAATGTAATATACAACATACCGTGCAAGGACTTTGAGAAACATTACATAGGCCAAACTGGAAGATAACTGGCAATTAGGATCCACAAACACCAAATAGCCACTAAGAGACACAACCAATTCTCACTGGTCCCAATATACATGAACAAAGAAGGACACAAATACGACTGGGACAACACATCCATAATAACACAAGCCAAACAGAGACGAGGAAATTCCTGGAGGCTTGGCATTCCAACTGGAACTCCGTCAACAAACACACTGATCTGGACCCGATATACAAACCACTGAAGACCAAAACCAGAAGTAATACCAACCACCCTAACAAACTGAGGATATACAAATAACAAGCAGGATGGAACACCAACGCTTCACCAGAGGCGCTCTGATGACGTTCCCTAGCAGAGTGATGAAACGTATGCAATCGAACACACCGGCTCGGCCAGCAAGTCTGCAACCTCAGAGAAAAACCAAGGATATCGAGACAAAAAAAGGATAGAGAGAGAAGAATACAGGATGGGGAGAAAACAAAACCCATGATACAGGGAAAAATCTGGGATAGAGAGAGACAAACTTGGGAAAGAGAGAGACAGAAACCCAAAAAAGAGAAAAACCCGAGAGAAACCCAAGACAGAGACAGACAAAAACCCAGAATAGATAGAGAGAGGGAGACCCAGGATAGAAAGAAAACAACTGACATAGAGTGAGAAAAACCTAGGATGAAGAGAAGAAAGTGGAATAGAGAGAGACAAAAACTCTGAATGAAAAGAGACAAAGAAACATGGCATTGAGAGAGGGAGAAATTCAAGATAAAAAAAGGGATAGACAGAAAGAAAATCCTGGGACAGAGAATGAAAAACTCCAGGATAGATAGAAAAAAATCTCAGGGAAGAGGGAGTGTGAAACCCAGAGTAGAAAGAGAGAAAACCTGGGATAGAACGTTAAAACCCAAAATAGAGAAAGAGAACTGGGAGAGTCAGAGAAATTTGGTATACAGAGAAAAAAATAGTGTAGAGAGAGTGGGAAAAAACCCAGGATAGAAACAGAAACCCAGAATAGAACGAGAATAAAACCTGGTATAGAGAGAAAAACCACGGATACGGAGAAAAAAACGTGGGATATAGAGAGAAAAACACCATGGTTAGAAAGAAAAGAAAGGTTAAAGAGAGAGAAAACCTGAGGATAGAGAGAGAGGAAAAGCTGGGAGACAGATAGAAACCCAGGATAGAGGGAGTGAAGCTCTAGGATTAAGGTTAAATAAAGAGACACATAGTAAAATACTTGCGATGAGGAAAGAAAATCCAGGTTGGAGAGGAAAACCTACGATTTAGAAAAAAAAAACAGGATAGAGATAAAAGCTTGGGATAGAAATCAACGAACGTGTGACAAGGACAGAACAATAGAGAATAATCAGGGATAAAGAGAGGGAACCCAGGATTGAGAATAAAACCTGGGATAGAAATGGAAAACCAGGTATTGGAATAATGCATTGGTGTAGTAATAGACAGGAAACAGGTAGAGATAAAGAGGAAAAACCCAGAATAAGAAGATAAAACTAGATAGGGAGAAATAGAAACCTGGTAGAGAGAGATAGAAATCTGGGCTAGTGAGTGGAAAACCCTGAATAAAAAGAAAAACCCAAGATAGTGAGGGAAATAACCTGAGATAGAGAGATAACCATCCAGGGTAGAGAAAAAGGACAGATATTCCACTGATGCAGAGAGGGATGGAGTGCATACTTTGATAACAATTAAAGGGAGTTTGAAATAAAGCAAGCAGACCAGACAGAGAGCTATCATGTTGGGTTGCAAAAGCTATTAAAAAATCATATTTTGAAAGAAGTTAAAGATGGAAAAACAACCCTAGGTTTGAGAGATTGTGGTTGTGAAGGAGGTAGAGTAGCAGCTAAGAAATGATACCTAATGGGAGAGAAAGAGATACAGCATTGGAGATGGTTAGAAAAATAACACCGGGAAATATATCTGTTTTTGTATTTAGAAATACAATAAATTAATTCAATATAACTTTAGAAAATAAAATTAAAGATATGTTGAGGTCTAAACTAAGGAATGATTTCAGGATTTTACAAAAGCTGAGCAACTAAATCACAAAAATGAAGAAAGTGACTCATGCAGCAAATCTGGATAAATTGGTAGAAAACTTTTGCCTTCTAGAACAGGTAAGCAGATGAGTAGAATTAAGGGTTAACACTGTAGAAAGGTAGGGAATACAGTGGGATTCTGAAATGAGCTCTTATTGTCACTATTTTCCTCAACAAAGTTACAGAAAATGAACACTTAAAAGATCTTATGGAAATACATAACAAGATTATAAATGGAATTGAAGTTGTGTTGCTTAAAATATTGAGAGAATTCTTCCTTCACTGTAACAGTGACAAACTAGACATTCATTGTCCATTTTCATTTTTAAAAGATAATAGTTTCACATACTGACAACTGGACCAGACAATTAGGAATCTGAACAATGAGACTTGTGATTTGTCTTTCAGGAAATGGAACTTGACAGGTGCATAGTTCAGAGCAATGAAGGGAGCAAAGAGTTAAAATACTGCACTTGTTGATATTTTTCTCCTTATTTTCTAATCAACCTGTTCAGACATGTTAGTAGACGTCTGTGCAGCAGGTGGGACTTCAACCTTGGCTTTCTGGCTCAGAGGTACGGACACCACTGCTGCACCACAAAGGCTGTCCTTAGATTATTATATTTTTTTCTTTTTAACCTATTTTTCCAATCAACCTGTTCAGAGATTTGAACCTCAGTCTTCTGGTCTAGAGGTAGGGACACTACCTGCAAGTGCCCTTGGCACAGCTTTTATATTATCCATGATATTCCACAGGTGTGTTGAGTCAATAATCCAGTTTAAGTTACAGACTGGGGGATGAGGTCTTGTGGCACAGTGATAGTTTCCCTACTCCTGCATGGAGCGGGGTGGGGAGGAGGGGGTCCTGGATTGAAGTCCCACTTGCTCCAGTGGTGCTCATAACTGAAATTTCTCACCACTTGCAACATCTTCTAAATCGCTTTGGCACACTTTCCAATGTGTTGACATCCTATAATGTGCCACCTAGAGCTATACACAATATTGTAGCTGAGGCCTAACAAGTTCCGTTAAGTGGATGAGGGTGTCGGTGGAGGGGGACTAGTTGGGCCTGTGGGAGAGGAAGAAGCGGAGGGCTTTTAGGCCATCAAACGCAGGGGATACAAGTGAACAGCGATTGGATGTCCATGGTGAAGATGAGGTTTTGGGGGCCAGGGAATTGAAAGTCCTGGAGGAGGTGGAGAGCGTGGATAGTGTCCCGAATGTAGGTGGGCAGTTCCTGGATCAAGGGGAAACGACAGAGTCGAGGTACGTGGAGATGAATTCAGTGGGGCAGGAGCATGCTTCTGCCCTCAAACCCCCTCCTCCCCACAACAAAGATAAAGACAGAGTACCCCTAGTCCTCACATACCACCCCACCAACCTCCGCATCCAGCACATCATCTTCTGCCACCTACAATCCGACCCCGCCATCAAAGAGATATTTTCCTCCCCACCCCATCTGCCTTTTGTAGGAACTGCACACTCTGTGACTCCCTCATCTGCTCCAATCTCCCCACCAACCCTACCACTCCAGGCACCTTTCCCTGCAAGTGCAGGAAGTGCTACACATGCCACTACACCTCCCCTTTCTCCTCCATCCGAGGCCCAAGACAAACTTACCATATCCAACAGGGGTTCACCTGTACATCCTCCAACCAGGTCTGCTGTATCTGTTACTCCCGATGTGGCCTCCTCTACATTGGTGAGAGCAAATATAAACTTGGTGACAAATTTGCAGAGCACCTGCACTCCGTACGCTATAATCAAAAACACCTTCCCATTGCTAACCATTTTAACTCCCCATTTCCTTGGTGACATTTCCATACCGGCCCTCCTCCAGTGCCATAACAACGCCACATGCAAACTGGAGGAACAACACTTCATATTTCGCCTTGGGAGCCTACAGCCTGATGGCCTAAATATAGAATTCACCAGGTCCAAAGTTTCCCCACCTCTGGCCTCATCCCGTGTCCAACCCTCCCTCTCAACCACACCTCCTTGACCTGACGCTACCTGTCCATCTCCTTCTCCACCTGTCCGCCCCACTCTTCCCACTGACTAATCCCCACTACCCCTACCTGCAATCCACCTATCGCCATCCCACCTACTTTCCCCCAGCCCCACCCTTCTTCCCTCTATTTATTTCCCAGCTCCCTTCCCCCTCTCCAGTGTTGATGAAGGGTCTAGGCCTGAAACGTTGACTCTCCTACTCCTCTGATACTGCTTGACCTGCTGTGTTTCTTCAGCTCCACACTGTATTGACTCTGACTCCAGCACTGCAGTCCTTGCTATCATCTCCTTGTTCTTGTGCCTTATGGCCCAATGAATAAAGCCGAGGACACTATATGCTTTATTAATTGCTCTCTCAATCAAATGGACCATCTGGCATTGACAAAGGCACTGTAAACACCAATGGGAAACAGCCCTGTCAACCCGGCAAAGTATTCTTACTAACATCTGGTGGCTTGTGGCAAAACTGGGAGCACTGTCTCACAGACTGGTCAAGCTACAGTCTAACATAGACATACACCCATTGCCGGACACACCCAGCAGGAATGGCAACATAGTGGCATGCAGTCAGGAGGGATTTGCCCTAAGAGTCCTCAACACTGAATTCAGACTCCATGAAGTCTCATGACATCAGGTCAAAATGGGTAAGTAAACCTCCTGCTGATTATCACATAGAGTACACCTGTCCTCCTAGCTGATGAATCAGTAATCCTCCATGGTGAACAGCATTTGGAGCAAGAATTGAATGTGACAAGGGTATATAATATACCCTACCTTTGCTTGCTTTGATTTGAAGGTTAGTTTTCATTCCTTCTAAGAACTGAAATTTCTCACCACTTGCAACATCTTCTAAATCGCTTTGGCACACTTTCCAATGTGTTGACATCCTATAATGTGCCATTTTTTTTTTCTCAATCACTGTATTCATATAATAGGGCAATTTGGTGCCCAATCAATCTTCTGTTTATATTTGTAGAAGTGTAATTATTACTGTAACACAGTAAAATGAGGTTTCATGCTGCACTGGAAGTACTTAATATGGAATACTACAATAATTCAGTTTCAAAGTAAACCCAATTTCTAACAATGGGCAATATCCATTGAAAGAAGAAAGTTTTCTTTTTGTCAATTCGTATGTCTCGCTATTTTCTGAAATGACATAAAAAATGCCTCCATATTCTTTTCGTTTTCAATTTCCTTACTGGGTTTTGGCTCGGTTTTTCCTCATCAGAGCATTCCTCTGCATCTGAGTTTTTTAATCTCCATATCCTATCTCCATTTTTTAAACTGGTATTATTTTCTCAATTCCTTCTCTGTATCCCTTTCCCTCTGGTGAATCTCTAGTTTCAGCTTCTTAAACTCTCTTTCTTTTTCTTTTTCCTGAATTTCAAGTCTTTTAAGTCCTATTTACTTTTTAAGCTGATTTAGTTCTTGCTCAAGTTCAAGTGCTTTAGTAGTAGTTAAAATCTCAATAACTAACATATGGGCATAGCATTTGAGACTGATAGAAATACAAGGGGGAGTAGATGCACAAAGTACTGAGTCACTTTAGTTATTGAGATTTTATCTCAACCTTCTTATTTTGCAGGAATTATCACCTTTAACTCCTTTGCCAATTCTGATACTTTAGCCTTAGTGAAGTCTTGGAAATCAGTCAGGTATACCGTTACCATTTGCAGGATAGTTTTATCAGCTTCCAAAGCTATCTAATTTTATTGTGTGAGAAACCTGGTATCTGTCCTTTTATCCTTTACCAATTAATCTTACTCCATGGCCACACTCCCATTGCCCATGTTCAAAGATTGTGCATTGACATTCCCCTCCACCTCCACCCCCCAAACATTTGTCATGGCCCTGGATGAAAGAGTACATAGGTAATGAAGCCCCACTATTTCACAATCTGTCATCGATGTCAAAATGACCAATTCAATCACCAAGATAGTTAATTTGCCTGACTTTGACTACTAGCTAGGAAAAAAGAAACTCACTCCAGATTTCATCAGTAAACAAAATAACATACTAAATATAAAAAAATTCTTTAACATACAATGAAACAGATTACTAATTACTAACTTGCAAATTTAAACTGTATCCCCCTTAAACTTAAATATGCGCATGTTCATTCACAATTAGGACAGACAAGTCAGAAAACTCTGCAGAAATATCATGGGTGGAAAACATAGTTTAAAAAATTTCTGAAGCAAGAGTCCAAATCAAAAAGGTGGAATGAGGTGACTTTCTCACTGTACTTTTTGGTTTTTGGCAATGACATCACATTGTTGTCGCCCACAGGGTAATAGAAGATCCTCAGTTAGAGACAAAAAAGACTGCAGATGCTGAAATCCAAAGTAGATAAACAAGAGGCTGGAAGAACACAGTAAAGCCAGGCAGAATCTGGAGGAAAGGAGCAGTCAACGTTTTGGGTATCACCCTTCTTCAAACTGATGACTGCTCCTTTCCAATAGAAGATCTTCAAATCAGTACCCAGTCAGTTGGGCATAAATGTTTGCTTGAGTTAGAAGTTCTTTTCAGAGTCTTTTGAGTACATTTTATTTCTCATTCAGATGAGAACAAGAGAGACCTGTCTTTGCTTGCAGGGTTTCTGGAATTCTGAGTGCAGGCTCCTTCTCAGGTCTGTGACAAACTGTAAATTAAAAATGCAAAAACTATGTTGATAGTTTTCAACATAATGGCATCTGGTGCTCGGTTGTCTAACAAAACTATCAAGTCCAGCTTCTCTAAAAGTTAGATGACGTTGTAACAGCAAACACTATACAATTCCACTTTTGATCTTTCGAGTTGTGAAAAGAAAAACATCTCATACATTCTCTGCAACAATAGCAGTGGTCTAAATTTCTGTGTATCCCAGTTTATATTCCAAAACCATCTGTTATCTTTACAAGAGATAGTAGGAACTGCAGATGCTGGAAAATCCGAGACAACAAGGTGCAGGGCTGGATGAACACAGCAGGCCAAGCAGCATCATAGGAGCAGATAGGCTGAC
>NC_063334.1:126304435-126323622 GCF_021869965.1 Rhincodon typus
AAAAAAAAAAAAAAAAAAAAAAAAAAAAAAAAAAAAAAAAAATTCTTGTTGTGTATTTATCTTACATATTACATTAGATGAGTCAAATTTTGACTGCAATTTCAAATAGTGATGAATCAAGCAACATAATTTATCTAGATCAAGTGTTGTTATTCAGTTTTTCTTCTGATGAAACATATGTTTCACCATTGATTAAAAAAATGTTATTTTGACCTCTTCAACAATGGTCCATTTTCTTTCAATGCAGAGATAGATATATCTATATAGATATATATATCAGGTAGGGAAGAAATACTTGTTCTATATATTCCAAAAACTTTGTTTGCTCATTTAACAGATCTTGCATGGTGAATGTTTACTCCTGATCTTGAGCAATGACTTCTTTCTTCTCATTTTTCCATTGCGGTGTGCCGTGGAATGTACAGGAATTTTATTCTGCTATTTATCTTGGCATTGGTTTCATGGACATAAATCCAGTGACCTAGTTCCTCTGCCTGTAACAGATGTAAAGCTGGATAGAAGCTCATTTCTATAGTTGTGGAGATGGTAGCAAACACAGAAACAAAGTGAGCAGGAACAAACCTGTTTGATTTGATTGATCTCGACTTCTTATTCCCAATATTTTACCTTCCTTTGTTTTATACCAAGGCTTCTAAAGTGCTAATCTCCTTTGTGCATTATATGAGACGAAAGATATTTGCTTAACATCTGTGAAGGTGTGACTTACTTATTTCCATGAGGTAAGTAAATCCAACTACTAGATCAATTCTTATTGGTTTTTTGATATGAATGATGCTGATAACAAAATATTTTCAGTCACTGGGCCTTAGACAGTGGCCATGATCTTTTTTGACTCATTAATAGTAGCATTAGATAAAATGCCTCATCAAAGATTATACTGGAAAATAAAAGCTCAAGGTAATATATTGGCATTAATAGAAATTGGCTAGCTAACAGGAAACAGAATAGGCTTAAAAAGATAATCTTCAGGTTGGCAAGATCTAACGAGTGGTGTGCAATAGGGATCAGTGCTGAGACCTCAACTTTTTCGAGTTTACATAAATGAATTGGATGAAGGGACTAAAGATATGAAAGCTAAATTTGCTGATTACGCAGCAAAAGATTGTAAAGAAAGTGTGAAGAGGACATAAGGAGGATACAAAGGGATTATAAATAGGTTCAGGGCAAACTGAGCATAATGTGGAAAATTGTGAAGCTAACATTTTGGCAGGAAGAATAAAAGAAAGTACCATAGAACATAGAACTGTTACAGCACAGGAACGGACTCTTCGCCCCATGATGTTGTGCCGAACATGAAGCCAAATGACACTAATCCCTTCTGCCTGCCCTTGGACCCTATCCCTCCATTCCTTGCATATTCATGTGTTTATCTAAAAGTCCCTTGAACACCCCTATTGTATCTGCCTCCACCACCACCTCTGGCAGTGTGTTCCAGACTCCTACCACTCTCTGTGTAAAACACTTGCTCTTCACATCTCCTTTGAACTTTCTCCCTGTCACCTTAAATGCACGCCCCCTAGTATTTGAAAACATTCCCCTTTAGTGAAAAGGATTTATTTTGTGTTCAGACATGCCTGGATTGCTTTTGATATATCTATTAAGGTTTCTTTTAATAACTTAACCTCTTAGTGATAGGTTTGCAACTTTAAGCACTTTAAAAATATTATCCCTGGGACATGGACATCTCTGCAAGGTCAGTATTAATCACCTATCCCTAATTGTCCTGGAGAAGATGATGGTCTTCATGAATTGCTGCAGCCTGTTTGGGTAGCACTCATAGTGTTGTTAGGAAGGAAGTTCCAAGATTTTAATCCGTTGACAGTGAAGAAACAGCAATATAGATCCAAGTCAGAATGTGTATGGCTTTGGGATAGTACTGTCCCCCTGTGACTCCTGTCCTTATCCTTCTGAATGGTAGAGATTTGAAAGGGGCTGTCGAAGGTGCTGCACACAATATTGTCAGAGGCTCCATCATACAAGAAACTGTTGTTTTTTCCCAGAGAGACAGTATTCAGGTTCCCATACATCGCATTCTGCCATCGACTAAGCTCTTGTCTCTCAGCTAGCCAGCCTAGAATGCTGGCACTGGTGCTGAGATAGTACAAAGCTGGATACTCTGCCTCAGAGATCCCGAGTGTGCACTACATGGCCATCAACAGTATCCCACAGTGAAAATCAAACACCTTCCAACAACCATGCTGGAACCACAAGGGTAACATAATGTAATAGAATCATAGAATCCCTACAGTGCAGATAGAGGCTATTTGAGCCATCGAGTCTGCACCAACCCTCCGAAGGACATCCTATCCAGACCCAGCCGGATCAATAAAGCAAATTCAATTCAATTCAGCCACCCATCATACCCCCAGTAACCCCACATTTACCATGGCTAATCCGCCTAACCTACACATCCCTGGACACTGCAGGGCAATTCAGCACATTCAATCAACCTAACCTGCATATCTTTGGACTTTGGGATGAAATTGGAGCACTTGGCAGAAAGCCACACAGATACAGGGAGAACATACAAACTCCGCACAGACAGTCATGCAAGGCTGGGATTGAACCCATGTCCTTAGCACTTTAAACAGCAGTTTTAACCACTGTGTCACCCTGCCACCCCAAATAGGACCTGGATTGACAAGGGCACCCACATGGTAGGCAATAAGAGAGTGCACAATATGCTTAATTAGATGTGTTAAGAAGTAGGTGCAGAAGTAGGCTATTCATTCCGTTGAGTCTACTAAACCGTTCAAAGAGGTCATAGTTGATCTGATAATCCTCAACTCTACTTTCCTGCCTTTTCCTATAATCGTTGACTCCCTTACTGATTAAAAATCTGTCTCTCCAGGCCTTGAATATACATAACAACCCAGTCTCAACAGCCCTTTTTGGTAAAGAGTTCCAGATTCACTGCCCACAGAGAGTCATGGAGTCATACAGCACAGAAACAGACCCTTCAGTCCAACTTGTCCATGCCGACTAGATATCCCAACCTGGCCGTGTCCCATTTTCCAGCATTTGGGCCCACATTCCTCTAAACCCTCCCTATACGCATACCCATCAAGATGCCTTTTAAATGTTGTAATTTTACTCATCTCCATCACTTCCTCTGGCAGGTCACTCCTCGTTCCATACTCGCACCACCTTTTGCGTGAAAAAGTTAATTGCTCAGATCATAGGGTCGATTAGCATGGAAACAGACCCTTCGGTCCAATGCGTCCATGCTGACTAAGTTCCAAACTAAACTAATACCCCTGTGTGCGTTTGACCCATATCCTTGACTAACACCTGAAGAGGCTCAGAAAGCTTGTGTTTTCAAATAAACCTGTTGGACTATAATCTGGTGTCGTGTGATTTCTGATCTTGTCCACTCCTATCGAACACTGGCACCTTCTCATCTGAGGAGTCACGAATGGTGCTGAACATTGTACAACCATCAGCGAACATCCCCACTTCTGACCTTATGTTGGAAAGAAGGTCATTGATGAAACAGCAGAAGATGGTTGGGCCTAGGCCGCTACCCTCAGGAGCTTCTGCAGAGATGTCCTTGAGCTGAGATGACTGACTTCCAACAACCATGACTCTTTTCCTATGTGTCAGGTATGACTCCAACCACTGTTGTAGGTGCACGCACATTTAGGAAGGGGCTTCCAGGAATTTGACCAGTGGCAGTGTATTCTTGCTGACCACCCTAAAGCAGCATACACGCACTTCCAGGATTCAAACATACAGCTATCACCAGCCCTACCTCAGGAAAAGTTATTGAAAGTTATAACTCCTACAACTGACAGAGGGACCCTTTACTTTGCACAGATCAGTCAGGATAATACTGGATCTAGCTTTGCGAATAGAAGCAGGTAATACAGCTGTGTGTGCCTTCCTTCCACCCTGAATTTCGAAGGAACTTGACTTTTCCTGAGAACAAATAACTAAAAGTTAATGTGCAGGTATAGTAAGCAATTAAAAAGGCATGTGGTATGTTGGCCTTTAGTAAAAGAGGATTTGAGCTGAGGAGTAAAGATGTCTTTCTGCATTTGTATATAGTCAGACTTTGCTCCATACACCTGGGGTATTGTTTTCAGTTTTGGCTGCCTAAAGAAAGATATACTTGCCTTAGAGAGAGAGAGCGACAAATGTTCACTAAACCTATTTTTGGAATGGAGGGATTGTCTTGTGAGGAAAGATAAAATAATTTGGATATATATTCCCTGGAATTTAGAAGAATGAAAGGTAATTTCATTCAAATAAAGAACGTTCTTACTGCGATCAACAGCAAGATACAAGAGGGATGTTTCCCTGGTTGTGGAGTCTAGAACCAGGACACATGGTCTCAGAATAAGGGACAGGCCATTTAGGACTGAGATGAAGAGAAATGTCTTTACTCTGAGGGTGGGAAATGTTTGAAATCCTCAAGGAGGCTGTGGAAACTTCTTCATAAAGTTCAAACTGAGATGTAATATATTTCTGCATATCAGAAACATCAAGGAAAATGGGGATATTGCAGACAAACAGTTTTGAAGTAGAAGATCAGAATCTCATTGAAAAGCAGAGTGAGTTTGAAGGGCTGAATGACCTACACTTGCTCCTTTTTCTTATGCTCCTACATTCAGCCTGTGTGGGCACAGAAAGTGGCAGCCAATACAACAACCAATACTTCACAAATGAATTTCTAGCCCAAGGCCACAGCTAGAACATTTACCTTTACTGACCTTGTGTTAGCTTACAATTTAAATGTCACTATTCTGATATTGCTCAGAGTAATTTCCAGGCATACAGTTCAGAATGGAACATTAAAATAAAGTAATCTTATTTTGAAATGTCGGTATAAGAATGTGGCTATATTTCATGAACTGAACAATTGCATCAATTCCCGGTATGTTACAAGGAACTTCTGATAAATGTGTCAGAGTGATGTATACGATTTTTTGTCAACGGTAATTCTTTTTTCGTTCATAGTGTCAGAATTCTGAGAACACTGTAGAAACTAATCAATCCAATCACCTTCAATCTACTTTTTGATTTGGATCAATAACTATTCATGCACCGATTTCATATAATGACTAAAATATAACATGCTGTTCTGGAGCTGAGTACGTAGAACATAGAAGAGTACAGCACAGTGCAGGCCCTTCAGCCCACAATGCTGTGCCAACCTATTGTCCTACTAAGATCAATCTACCCTGCATACACTACATTTTACTATCCTCCAAGAGGCGCTTAAAAGTCTCTAAAGTATCTGACTCCACTACCACTGCCGGCAGCACATTCCACATGCCCACCACTCACTGTGTGAAAAACCTACCTCTGACATCTCCCCTATACCTTCCTCCAATCACCTAAAAATTATGTCCCCTCATAATAGTCATTTCCGCCCTGGGAAAAAGTCTTTGACTATCCGCTCTATCTATGCCTCTCATCATCTTGTAAACCTCTATCAAGTCACCTCTCATCCTTCTTTGCTCCAATGAAAAAAGCCCTAGCTCACTCAACCTTTCCTCATAAGACCTGCGCTCCAGTCCAGGCAGCATCCTGGCAAATCTCCTCTGCACCCTCTCTGAAGCTTCCACATTCTTCCTATAATGAGGCGACCAGAATTGAGCACAATATTCCAAGTGTGGTCTAACCAGAGTTTTATAGAGCTGTAGCATAACCTCACGGCTCTTAAACTCAATTCCCCTGCCAATGAAAGCCAACACACCATATGCCTTCTTTACAACCCTATCAACTTGGGTAGCAACTTTGAGGGACCTATGGATGTGGACCCCAAGATCCCTCTGTTCCTCCACATTGCCGAGAATCCTGCCATTAACCCTGTATTCTGCATTCAAATTCAACCTTCCAAAATGAATCACTTCACACTTTTCTGGGTTGAATTCCATCTGCCACTTCTTTGCCCAGCTCTGCATCCTGTCAATGTCCCGTTGCAACCTACAACAGCCCTCCACGCTGTCCACTTCTCCACCAACCTTCATGTCATCGGCAAACTTACTAACACACGCGAAGCTCATTGCCAAAGGGGCAGCAATCTCTTCCCTCGCTTCCGGTAGTAGCCTTTGGTATATCCCTTCTGGCCAGGGGCTTATCTGTCCTCATGTTTTTCAAAATTTCTAGCACATCCCCCTTCCTAACATCAACCTGTTCAAGCATATCTGCCTGTTTCATGCTGTCCTCACAAACGTCAAGGTCCCTCTCACTGGTGAATAGTGAAGCAAAGTATTCATTAAGGACCTCCTCTGACTCTGCACACAATTTCTCTCCACTATCCCTGATTGGCCCTACCCCCACTCTGCCATCCTCTTCTTACTCACATAAGTATAGAAAGCCTTGGGGTTTTCCTTGATCCTACCTGTCAAGGTTTTCTCATACCCCCTTCTAGCTCTCCCAAGTCCATTCTTCAGTTCCTTCCTGGCTACCTTGTAGACCTCTAGAGCCCTGTCCGATCCTTGCTTCCTCAACCTTAAGTAAGCTTCCTTCTTCCTCTTGACTAGGTGTTCCACATGTCTTGTCATCCAAGGTTCCTTCACCTTACCATCCTTTCCTTGCCTCCGTGGGACAAACCTATCCAGTACCTGTAGCAACTGCTCCCTAAACAATCTCCATATTTCTGTCGTGCATTTCCTTGAGAACATCTGATCCCAATTGGTGCTCCGTAGTTCTTACCTAATAGTTCTGTAATTCCCCCTCCCCCAGTTAAATACTTTCCCATACTGCCTGCTCCTATCCCTCTCCAGGTAAAGGTCAGGGAGTTGTGATCACTATCACCGAAATGCTCTCCCACGGAGAGATCTGACACCTGTCCTGGTTCGTTGCCAAACACCAAATCCAATATGGCCTCTCCCCTAGTCGGCCTATCTACATATTGAGTCATAAATCCTTCCTGGACACACCTGACAAAATCTGCTCCATCCAAAATATTTGCACTTAGGAGGTTCCAGTCTATATTAGGAAAGTTGAAGTCACCCATGACAACAACCCTATTACTTTTGCACCTCTCCAAAATCTGTCTCCCAATCTGTTCCTCAATGCTTCACCTGATGAAGGGGCTGCGCTCCGATAGCTTGTGATTTCAAATAAACCTTTGGACTATAACCTGGTGTCGTGTGACTTCTGTCTTTGTTTAGCCCAGTCCAACACCTCCACATCATAGATAATTTATATTTAGGAATAACAAGGGTCCCAATACCAACTCCTGGGAACTCCACTTCAAACTTTCTTCAAGTCTGAAAAATTACCTTTAACTATCACTCTGTTTCCTATTCTTCAGCCAGTTTTGGATCTTCAATTGCTGCCAGACTTGCTGAGTTTCTCCAGCAATTTCCATTAATCTCTATTTGTGCCATTAATTCATTTATCTTATTCCAAATACTGCATGCATTTAAGAGTCATTAATTTCGCTTTTATACCATTGTTTCACCCCTTGATCCATCTGAACCTACTGTGTTCAACTAGGTTCTCAACTGTTTTTATTATGTGGCACGCTTTTTCTTCAAATTTCTAATTTCTTTGTCATCCATGGAGGTCTGGATGTGTTTGTTTCACCTTGCCCTGGTGATGGAGTATACCTTGTCTGTACCCAGACCACCTATTCTGATAAAATCAGTTCTGTCCATGAACTCTCTGAAATATCATCTTTCTTTGGTATTGTAGTGCTGTCCTTAACACGGCTTTTTTTCCATTCCCGTCTTTTCTGAACACCTTGTTACCAGGAATATTAAACACCCAGATCTGCTCTTACTGAAGACAAGTCTGCATTATTGTCACAACATTATCATTCCACAAAGTAGCCTGTGCCTGTAACTCCCTAATCTTATTAATTGCACTCCATGCATTCACAAATGCCAGCTTAACTCTGATTTAAACTTTATTACTTTCTTTCCTTGCTATCCAACCTATTAACTTGTTATTCTCTATCTTAGTGATATCTGCTTATCACAACAGTTTGTGCACCCTGATATTGTTTTATAATATCCTCTTCTGGTTCCACACCTACAGTGCCTTTAAAGGTAAAATTAGGATGAGATGGTGGTGTAGTGGTAATGTCATCAGACCAGAAGCCCAGGCAATGCTCTGGTACAGAGGTTCAAAGTCACCTTTGACTCCAGGCACACAGCAATGCAGTTGATTCTTAACTACCCACTGAAATGGCTTGCTAGCCACTCAGTTTAAGAGCAATTCAGGATGTACTTGCCAGTGACACCCATATCCTACAAAAAAACTCTCATAATGCAAAGGGCTAAGTGTAACATTTTTTAATCAAAAGGTAGGTTATCACCAGCCTGCTGTTAATAATTAGCAGAAACAATTTTTCACAGGTGTTACTTCTAAGTACTTCTTTACATTCCTTAGAAAATAGCCGAAACTCAGGGGAGAAATAATCTCTTGGAGATTCAGTTGGAGGAAGCAAATCGTTTGGTGAAACTAACACAGACTAAGGAAAACTGTATGCAAGAAGGTAACAAGATTTGTACTGGTGCAAGTGCTTCTTTTGTTTATTTGCAGCCTTACCTTGCCCAACTTATTGAAGAAATTGAGTAATCCCTTTCTTGACATTTTCAAACAACCAACTGAAACAGCGCATGAGAGATTCATAGCTCAGATCTCAGATTCATCTCTGACATCAGAACTACATTCGATATAGGTCTCCAATAACTATGGTTACAAATGTGAATTACAAGTTCAAACCAAAAAAAATCACAGAATATTGTCTCAATAAACTATCTACCTGAGTTAGACTATTAAGGGTTTAATTTGAATAGCTTCCAAGTAGCTACATGAATTACATTATCTGATTTAAATGATTGATGCATGCCTGTTCAATGCAATGCAAGCAGCAAGGTCTCTTTGGTATGCCTTTTGATATACATACATTTTTTTTGTGCAGCTTGCTTTATATGCACTGTTAACTTGATGCACTCATAATTAGGGGGACCCAGGATTGATACTTCTGATAAAACTTAAAGCTAGCATGCTGTGTCTAAATCTAGCCAGGAGGTTCATTCTGGCTGGAGCATGTCCTATTAGAGCTGAATTTAATAGAAAGGACAGAAGAATTGGAGAGTACTGGCATCCAGGTTTTCAGCACTGTATGACGGATCTTGGTGAAGCAAGTGGAAAAGAAGACAGGTATCCTGTTTCCATTAGGACACAGGACGGCTCCAGACACACTGAGAAAAGGCAATGTATCACAGAATCACGGAATTGTTACAGTGTAGAGGGAAACCATTCAGCCCATCATGTTTGCACCAGGTCTTCAAACAAACATCACTACCTAGTGTCAAAGCTGTTCAATACACAAATCCTCAGGATTCACTTGGGATTGGGATGTTCCTTTTGTTTCCCAAGTTCTGTGATCTTTTCCTTTATGTTGCTTCACTTTTTCATGGGAAGCACAGAACAGCTGGTTCAAAAATTATAAAGTCTCTGCCTAATTAATTTAAAGCAACACCTTACAGTAGCTAATAGGGGAAAACAACTGGCTTTTTTTAGCTTCAGACATTTTACTCGAGAGAGAGAGAAAGAGAGGGAGAGAGACAGATAAATACTACATAGAATCATCAAATCATACAGTACAGAAGAGGCTCTTCAGCTCATTGAGTCTGTACTGCCAAAAATATACCAGTACCAGTACTAATCTCACTTTCCTGCACTAGGTTATGTTCATCCAAGTACTTTTAAAGGTTGTGAGGTTTCCCACCTCAACTAGTCACAACTCCAAAAACCAATTGGCAACCTGTTGCCAGCCAAAGCTTACGCAATCTGGTGGTAACTTACCTATAAACAGCTTCCCCCACTACTTGAAAAAGTCAGCAGTATGTACACAACTTATAATAAGTTTGGGTTTCAGTAACTTGCTTTTTAAAAGTGCATCAATTCCTTTCAAAATCCTTGCTTTTAGTCCTATTTCCATTTAAGTACACAATCAATAATGCAGAAGATTAAAGAGGTACGGTCTTTACACTTCTCCTTCTAAATAGCAGTGGTCATAGGTTTGAAAGTTGCTGTCTAAGGTGCCTTAATGAATTGCTGCAGTGCATCATGTAGATGGTTTTACACTGCTTCCACAATCCATTTGTGGTGGAGTGAGTGAGTGTTTGAATGTGGTACCAATCAAGTAGGCTAATATTTCTTACATAGTATCAAGTTTCTTGAGTGTTCTGAGAATTCATCCAGGCAAGTGGACACTATTCCATTACACCCCTGACTTGTGCCTTCCAGATGGCGAATACACTTTGGGGAGTTAGGAGATGTGTTGCTCATTGCAGTGCACCCTTTAGGTGGAGGCATTGGATGTTTGTGGATGTGATACCAGTTAAACAGGCTGCTTTGCCAAGCTTCTTGAATGTTGTTGGAGTGGCACTCATCCAGGCAAGTAGGGAATATTCCACTACATTCCTAACTTGTGCCTTGTAGATGTTGGACAGACTTTGAGGAGTCAGAAGGTGAGTTATTCACTGCAGTATTCCCAGCCTCTGACAAGCTGTTATGGCTATCATATTTATATGGCTTGTCCAACTGAGTTAAAATCATAGAGTCATACACAACGGGAACAGACCCTTCAGTCCAACCAGTGCATGCCGAACTTAATCCCAAACTAAACTAGTCTCACTTGCCCACACTTGGCCCATAAACCTCCAAACATTTCTTATTCAAATACTTACCAAAATCCCTTTTAAACATTGTAACTGTACCCACATCCACCACTTCCTATGGAAGTTCATTCCACACACAAACCACTCTCTGTGCGAAAAGGTTGCCCCTCATATCCCTTTTAAATCTTTCTCCTCTCACTTTAAAAATATGCCCCCTGGTTTTGAATTCCCTCACTCTAGGGAAAAAGACCTTTGCTACTCACCTTAGCTATGCCCCTCATGATTTTATAAACCTGTATAAGGTCACCCCTCAACCTCTTATATTCCAAAGAAAAAAGTCCCAGCCTATCCACTCTCTCATTATAATTCAAACTTGTAGCTTGAGATGCTCACCTTCAGAGGATTTGTCCAAATGCAACCTAAGAGCAGGCAACATTCCATTCAGTAGGGCTAGCACCAAACATCAGGGGAACTGGATAATGTCAGTTGAGGATCTGCAAAGACCATGATCAAGGATCTGGTCAGTCATGGCTTGGGGCTAATTGCTGAAATCAGTGAAAGGTCTGGACAAATACAGTCCTGAGGTTAAGTCCAGTGATTGCTCTGAAGGGTGCAAAGAGGGCCTGTGCTTGAAGCGAGGAGATCAGCCAAAAGGGGTGGGGGAGTCGAGGCTGGAGTTGGATGGCAGAGTAATTTGTGGATATAGGAACAAGAACTGTGAAGTGGGAGAAACTGAAGGTGTATGGAGAGTTATGTGGAACAGGATTGAAGAACATGGTAGGATATGAGCAGGCAGTTTACTAGCAGTGTCCTCCACCATGGTATCCACAGGCGGAGCACAGAAGAGTGAGATTGACATAATTAAGTGTAGTGTTGGGGTTCAGGGGTTAAGATGAGCTGTGGAGATTAAATTCAATGTATTGGGTCTCCAAATTGAGTGGATGGATGAATGGATGGAAATTAGCTGTTGTGGTAGAGTGAGGTGAAAGGAGACATGAGGCTCTGGTGGGGTGGTTACCTGGCGATTAGGCAGGGCCTTGTGCTGAAAGTGTCTACCATGCTCTGTGTTCTCTACCGTCACTTCCCATTGTCTAAATGCATAATGTAACTTGAAGGTCATTAGGCCCTCAAGTCTAGTCCAAATAGAATGTAGTGCACCATCCTGGTAAAGTAGTTGGTGCTGAAGAACCAGAGGAAGGAAGCTGTCTTCTGAGGATAAGGCTGAGGACATTGAAAATGATAAGACCATCAAACCATAAGATTATTCACCAATTTACAGAGGGTATTTTCTTATTAGAACAACCAACAAGTTGACAACTGTGGTGAAAGCCAAAGGGCGGGAGACAGAGAGAGAGAGAGAAAGCAAAACACACCAACACTAACCAAAAGCTTTTACAAAACACGTTCATAGCTTCAAAAGCTTAGTCAGAACAGGTGCAAACTTTTTCTTTCTTGTGCTAACATAATTCTGTGTTTGGCTGTCTAGCACCGTTCTGTTCTTGTTTGACCAATTCAACATCCAATCAGTTGCCAGTCAGCCTAGAATATTTTGGTTCTTCAGGCAATAACTAACCAGCAATTATCTTTCCAGACAAATTCCCATAAATGTTAAATCTCATTTGTACCCCCTCTCCAATGCTATCACATCGTCCCTGTTATATCACGTCTGACGAATTTGATTGAGTTTTTCAAAGATGTGACCAGGTGAAGATAAGGGCAATAGTCTACGTGGACTTCAACAATGCTTTTGGTAAAGTCGCACATGGGAGACTGACAACAAAGGTAAAATCCCTTGGGATCCAAGGAAATTTGGCAAATTGGATTCAGAATTGGTTGAGGATCTGGAAGCAGAGGGTGATGGTTGAGGGATATTTTTCTGACTGGAACCCTGTGTCCTACAGGGTTCAGCGTTGAAGCCCTTGTTGTTTGTGATTCTTATAAATGATTTAGACTTGAATATTGATCATTAAGTTTGCAGATGATACAAAATTTGATGGAGGGGTAAACAGTGAGGAGGATAGCCTTGGACTACAAGAAGATATAGACAGGCAGGTAGGGTGAGCTGATCAGCAGCAAATGGAATTCAATCCAGATGAATGTGAGGTGATGCACTTGGGCAGAACAAACAAGAAAAGGAATACATGATGGACCCTGGAAAGCACCGAGGATCAGAGGAGCCTTGGTGTGCATGTCCACTGGTCCCTTAAGATATCAGGACAGGTGATGAAATGTTAAGAAGGTATATGGTATACTTGCCTTTATTAGTTGAGAAATTTAAGAACAGGAGATTATGCTGGAACTGTGTAAAACATTGGTTAGGCCACAACTAGAGTATTCTGCGCAGTTTTCAAAATCATGAGACATCTGGATGGAGTGGATAGGGAGAAAGTGTTTCCACTCTTTAAAGGATCAAGAATGAGAGGGCACAGATTTAAAGTGACTTACAAAAGAAGCAAACACGAGGTAAGAAAAAACTTTTTCATGCAGTTAATGTCTGCTTGAAAGTATGGTGGAGGTGGATTCGAATGAGGCTTTCAAAAGGGCATTAGGTGATTACTTGACTGGAAACAATACACAAGGACAGCTAGAAAAGGCAGGAGAATGGCACTAACTCGTAATGCTCGATTAGAGAGTATGTGCTTACGTGGTGGGCTACATGGCTTCCTGCTGCATTGTAAGACTTCTGTGATTCTATTAAAAAATATGATATGCACCCATTCTCTGCTTGTTTTCCTAAATTATATGAATTCACACATACTGACTGTGATTATATTTTTCTGCTCAAGGACTTTAAATCTATGAATAAACTAAACAAACATGCATAAAAGCTTTGATCCCTAATCAAACAAAATATTCAGCCCCTAAACAACACTTCATTTGTGCCAACAACACAGCCTGTTTTATCTTTTCTGCAGTATTGCGTGCAGTATTGGAAATCTTTCAACCAGTATTGTCTTGGATATTTCTATTTTTCAGAATGCAGTTTGCTGCATGGAATGATAGCAGAGCTGCAGGTTACCATTCAGAAACAATATGACGTGAGAGGTAAGGGCTCATGGCAACTTTCACTGATGAAATTGAATAGGATATGAAAATAACAAAATTTTGTTCCTTTCATTTAGAAAATCCTCCTACTCTTTTCTCTCCTGTATCCATTTCCTACCCTTTCCAACAATAACTGGCAGGCTCATTGACTCGGTGGAGATTGAATAGGAATGGATTTTGAGTCTGGAATTTGAATTGTTACCTCATAGGTGAAATTCAGGTATTCCAATATTTTACATTACGTATTTACATCCAGAATAAATTTGTTCCTCTTAAATCAAGTTGTCACCAAGAGTCAAGTGACCCCAGGCTTTGATATTTACAAAACTTAAGTACTGGTGAGAAAAGATACATTTTGCCAAACTAGATAATGGCTTTGTTTAGAATTTTGCGAGCATGGCCTTGGTTGGACATGGTCAATAGCTCACCTCTGAACAGCAGCTGTGACGTGGTGTATGATTAATCAGACAATCATCAGGAAGTTCAGCGTACCTAGCATTACACCAGCACTGCAATTCACGTATAAACATATGAATCAGAAGTAGACCATTGAGCCCCCTGAGCCTGCTCCGCCATTCAGTTAGCTCATGGCTTTTGTTTTATTCATTCAGGGGATATGTGTGTCTCTGGCCAGGCAAGCATTTATTGCTCATCCCTAATTGCCCAGAAGTATCAACCACATTGCTATGGTTCTGGAGTCACATGTAGGCCAGACCAGGTAAGGATGGCAGTTTCCTTCCCTAAAGGACATTAGTGAACCAGATGGGTTTTTTCAACAATTGACAATGGTTTCATAGTTACCATTATCATTCAGATAGTAATTGATTTCAAATTCCACTATCCACCATGGTATGATTTGGAACCTGAGTCCCCAGAACATTATCAAGGTCTCTGAATTAATAGTCTAGCCATAATACCACTGGGCCATCACCTCCCACAAGGCTGATCTATTTGTAACCTCAAATCTGTATTCCCACCTACCCTGATAACCTTTCAACACCTTGCTTATCAAGAATCTATCCATCTATGTCTTAACATCCACAAACATCCACTCTCCAGCACCAACACTCAGTAGCGGCAGTGTGTACTATCTACAAAACACACTGCAGAAATTCACCAAAGATCCTCAGACAGCACCTTCCAAACCCACAACCACTTCCATTTAGAAGGACAATGATAGCAGATATATGGAAACACGTTCAAGTTCCCCTTCAAGCCACTCACCATCCTGACTTGGAAATATATTGCTGTTCCTTCACTGTCACTGCATTAAAATCCTTCCTAATGGGTCAACCCACATCAGGTGGACTGTAGCAGTTCAAGAAGGCAGCTCACCCCCACCTTCTCAAGAGCAACTAGGGATGGGCAATAATTGCTGGCCCAGCCAGTGACACCCACATCCCATAAATGAATAAATTAAAGAAAAGGTCATCAAGATGGAATGTTAGCTCTTATTTCAAGGGAATTGGAGTATAACAGTAGGAAAGTCTTACTACAAGTGTAGAAGGTGTTGTTAACACCATATCTAGAGTCCTGTGAGCAGTTTTGCTCCCCTTATTAAAGGAAATATATCATTTCATTGGAGGCAGTTCAGAATAGGTTCATTAGGATGATCTTTGGCATGAAGGGATTGTCTTATGAAGCAAAGGCTAAATAGGTTAGGACTATACTCACTGGAGTTTAAAAGGATGAGAGGTGATCTCATATAGGGTGCTTGATGGGGTGAGTGGTAAGAGTATGTTTCCCCTCCTGGGAGAATCTAAGACCAGACGGCATAGTGTCAGAATAAAGGGGCGTCAATTTAAGACTGAGATGAGGAGGGATTTCTTGTCCCAAAGAGCCGTGAGTCTTTGGAACTCCTTGCCACAGAGAACTGTGGGGCCGTGTCCTTGTGTATATTTAAGGCTGAGATAGAGTCTTGATCAGTCGGGGAACCAAGGGTTGTGGGGAAAATGCAAAAAGTAGATGTGAGGAATGTTGGATCAGCCATGATCCTATTGAATGGCAGAGCAGGCTTGAGGGGCCATTTGGGCTGCTCCTGTTCCTATTTTGTATGATCTGAATAACATTTGGGAGGATCATGTCAAAATTGGGTAGACACCAGTGTTGTAGCTGTACTGGAACAGCTTGGGTAGAAGTGTGCAAGTTCTGGAGCACAAGATTTCAGTACTACTGCTGGAATATAGTTAGGGTCTTTGCTTATGCATTATCCAATGTCGTCAACCATTTCTTGATATCGCGTGGAGGGAATCAGTTTGGATTAAGACATCAGAAGGAGGCTGAGATAGATCATCCACTGTCACATCTGATTGAAGATTGCTGCCAGGCATCAGCCTTATCTTTTACACTGATATACCCTGTTCACAAAGAGCACCACAAATACTGGCCAAATACTGTCGTATTCTAATCATCAGCAAATTGATGGAAGTGGTCGTCGACAGCACTATCAAATGGCATTTAATTGGTGATAACCTGCTCACTGATGCTTAGTTGTGGTTCTGTGAGGACCACGTGCCTCAAAACTTAATTTTAGCCATGCTCCAAGTGTGGACAAATGTGCTCCAAAGGTGAAATGGGAGTGACAACCTTGACATCAAGGCCACATTCGATTGAATGTGGCATCAAGGAACCCTAGCAAAATTAGAGTGAATGGAAATGAGGGATAAAGCTGTCTGCTAATTGGAGTCATGCCTAATACAATGAAGGTGATTGTGATTGTCATTGGTCAGTCATCTTAGCTCTAGGACATCTCTGCAGGAGCTCCTTGGCCCAATTGTCTTCAGCTGCTTCATCACTGAATTTCCTTCCGAATGTCAGAAGTGGAGATGTTCACTGATAATTGCACTATCAGGAGCAGTAAAATTGTGCTGAAGAGGATGTGGTGCCAATTAAATGATCCTGTCCTGGTCAGTGTTAAGGATCTTGGGTTACTGGAGCAGCATTAATCCAGGGAAGTGGGGCAGTATTCCATCACAGTCCTGACTTGAGCCTTTATACCTGTTGAACACACTTTGTAGAGACAGGAGCTGAGTTACTCACCACAGAATTCTTAGCCATTATATTTATATGGCGAGTCCAGATGTGTTTCTGGTCAATGGGCATTGCACTGACAGTGGAGGGACTTCAGCTGTGGTGATGTCATTGAACATCAATAGGCGTTGGTTAGATTCTCACATGTTGGAAATGGTCATTACTTGGCACATATCAGCCAAACTTTGATGTTTTCCAGGTCTTCTTGTGCTTCAGTATCTGAAGTAGTTGCAAATGGTGCTGTCCTCTGACCATAGCTGCTTGTGATGAATTTGCCCTAGATCACACTGTAGCAAGTCAATCGTCCCTAACTCCACAAAGTGTCCCCCTCCAACTTTCTGTACTCTTCTCCATCAGGATTGCTTCATCTTCATGTTGAAGGGATACTTCTGGTTGGATTTCAGCTTCCTCCCTTTTCCAAATACTGAGTTGTCTGTTTCGTTTGTTCAGGTCTGCTAACTCATTGCAAGTATTTGACTGAAGATTAAGTCTTGAATGCTCAGGAATTTGCTTGGAACATGAGCCAGCAATGTGCCTTGACCCTATACCTACTGATTGTGTGAATGCATTAAACGGTATAACTGTGATAGACTTTATGTTCAATAAATTATTGAGCTATGTTCATAATTACTTAAAATTAGGACTAACATGACGCAGTTTGTAGGCTGCATACTTCTTGAAGCACTGAAGAGAGGATTTGCGATTTCTAACGGACATTAATGCCATCTGCAGGAAAATAGAGATACTGTAACTATTATTCACAATACAGTAGAAAATCAACTTGTGCCGAAAATTAGACCTGAGCAATCTGCTACATACCACACTGCAATTTGCAGGTCAGGCAAAGTACAAATATGGCTGGCTCCTACAGTGAACTGTCAAGTTGGGGATCTGAGGGCAGTAGGGGCAATAACATGTGATTAAACTTTGAGAATCTCTTTTGACACCTCCAAAATGCTGCCAGTACGCATATGCAAAACATGCATGCACAGTACCCCTGCCAGTACTGCAAGTGACATCATTCCATGCCATTAACTCATTTTTTTTTGCTATTCACTTGTAGGACGTGGGCATCACTGGCTGGCCAGCAATTATTACCTGTCCTCAGTTGTCCGGTTTATTTTGCTTTTTTTGGGGTCATCATATTTTTTTACTGACAGAGTGTTTCACAAAGTGCAGTTGCACAGAACTTTCCACACGTACAATGTGAATCTTTTGAGGGTGTCAGGAGGCACAGCCTTCAAGTTTTCACTTTAATTATGAGTATTACTACTTCAACCTCCCTGAAATATGAAATACCTGTCAGTCTAAAACATTTATTTTTCAAAAACAGTTGAGAATAACGAAGGAGAAATGTGAAAACCTTTATTCAGGTATAAGTTAGTTAGGTCTGTTTTCCTTGGGGAAGCAAAGGTTGAGAAGAGGTTCAGTCAACAAATTCAATAGAATAAATAGGGAGAAAATGTTTCCATAGGCCAAAGGATGAATAGTAGAAGGCACAGATTTAAGTAATTTGAAAAAGAAGCAATGATGAAATGAGGACAAACATTTTCACACAATGAGTGATAAGGATCTGGAATATGCTCCCTGACTGTGTGATGAATATGGCCTTAGTTGAGGCATTTGAAAGGGAACTTGATTATAATCTAAAAAGGAAGAATATGCAGAGTTACAGCGTGAAGTTGAGGGAATGGTACAAGGTGAAATACTCCTGCAGAAAATCACCACAGACTTGATGGACCAGTGGGCTCCTTCTATGTTGTAACCATTCATTGTGATTCAATAAAATTTTATTGAACAAAGCCTTAATGGAGGAACATTAACTCCCACCACCATTGGCACACAGTAGCAACAATGTCTACTATCCACAATATGCACTGAAACATTTGCCCAAGATTGTATAGAAAGCATTTTCCAAACCAGTGACATTTAATGTCAAGGGAAGGTGGTTAGACTTCTTTTTGTTGGCAACGGTCATTACCTGGTGCATGCGGAGTATGCCCAACACTTATCAGCCCAGCCTAAATGTTGTCTGGAATGTTGCTGTATGAGACTAAAGACTGCCTCATTATCTGAGGATTTGTGAGTGACACCGAACACTGTGCCTTTCAATAAAATCGTACCTGAACTTCTACAACAATTCCACCTTTCTGCCCTATATCTTTTGTTTCTATTACTTCCCAAAAATTTATCAATCTCTGTCTGAATAGCATCTGAACATTCAAATTCCTCCTTGCTGTACAATTCCAAAGATTCAATGACACTGAGTTGATGACATTCTTGTCATCTTGGTCTGAAGTAACTGACTTCTAATTTTGAACCTAAATCCCATAATTACAGACTCTTCCACCAGGCTGAATTCCAGAAATATATTTCCATTCTATTCACTACTTCCTGATTGGTCACCCCTTTCATCCTGGGAATCAATCTAGTCAATGTCTGTTGCATCCGAGACAACAAGGTGCAGGGCTAGATGAACACAGCAGGCCAAGCAGCATC
>NC_063334.1:126324022-126340574 GCF_021869965.1 Rhincodon typus
CTCTGATTCAATGTCTGTTGCATCCCTCTTTAAGGCTCTAATATCTTCTTTAGGTGTGGCAACCAAACTTATACAAGTTCTCTAGGTGTGGTTTCACAGAACATAGAACAGTACAGCACAGTACAGTCCCTTCGACCCACAATGTTGTGCCGACCCTGCATACCCTACATTTTACTATCCTCCATGTGCCTATCCAAGAGTTGCTTAAAAGTCTCACTGCCGGCAGCGCATTCCACATGCCCACCACTCACTGTGTGAAGAACCTACCTCTGACATCTCCCTTATACCTTCCTCTAGTCACCTTAAAATTATGCCCCCATGTAATAGTCATTTCTGCCCTGGGAAAAAGTCTCTGACTACCCACTCTATCTATGCCTCTCATCATCTTGTAAACCTCTATCAAGTCACCTCTCATCCTTCTTCGCTCCAATGATAAAAGCCCTCGCTCCCTCATAAGACTTGCCCTCAGTCCAGGCAGCATCCTGATAAATCTCCTCTGCACCCTCTCTAAAGCTTCCACATCCTTCCTGTAATGAGGTGACCAGATCTGAACACAATATTCCAAGTGTGGTCTAACCAGAGTTTTATAGAGCTGCAGCATAACCTCATGGCTCTTAAACTCAATTCCCCTGCCAATGAAAGCCAACTCACCACACGCCTTCTTTACAACCCTATCAACTTGGGTCGCAACTTTGAGGGACCTATGGATGTGGACCCCAAGATCCTTCTGTTCCTCCACACTGCCGAGAATCCTGCCATTAACCCTGTATTCTGCATTCAAATTCAACCTTCCAAAATGAATCACTTCACACTTTTCTGAATTGAAGTCCATCTGCCACTTCTTTGCCCAGCTCTGCATCCTGTCAATGTCCCGTTGCAACCTACAACAGCCCTCCACGCTGTCCACAACTCCACCAACCTTCGTGTCATCAGCAAACTTATTAACCCACCCTTCCACTTCTTCATCCAAGTCATTTATAAAGATCACAAAGAACAGAGGTCCCAGAACAGATCCCTGCGGCACACCACTGGTCACTGAGCTCCAGGCTGAGTGCTTTCCATTTACTACCACCCTCTTTCTTCTATTGGACAGCCAGTTTTGTATCCAGACTGCCAAATTTCCCTGAATCCCATGCCTCCTTACTGTCGCTAACTTTCAATCTTAATGCAACCTGACTTTTATAACCTGATAATCCAGCACCCTTACAATAAAGGTTGACGTGGCATTTTCATATCTCCTTATGTGATTCAGTGTCAAATTTAGTTTGCATGCTCATTTCAGGAAGCTTGTGAATACTTTAAACCACTTTAAAACTGTACGTACAAGAGATAAATGGTAAGCGAAATATTGATGTGAATATTTAAAGGAGAGATGGATAGATTTCATGAGAAATATAATCCAGAAAATCTTTTTCAATACATTCATGACATGAGCATTGAAGGCCATGCCCATTTTTCACTGCCCAACCCTAATTGCCATGTGTAGGTGGTGGTGAACAGCCTTCTTGAACCACTGCACTCCATTTGGCATAGGTAAACCCACAGTGGTGTTGGAGAGTGAGGTCTGGGTTTTTGATCCAGGGATAGGCAAAGAACAATATTATATTTCCAAGTCAAGATGGTGGGATAATGTGTGGCTTAAAGGGGAAATTGCCACTGCTATTGTTTACATGTATCTGCTGCTTTTGTCTTTCTAGGTTTGTAGATGCCATGGGTTTGGAATGTTCTGTTGAAGGACCTACAATGATGTACTGCAGTACATCTTTTAGATCAAACACAGCCCCACCACTGTTCATCAAAGGGGAAAGGAATGAGTGTTGAAGGTTGTAATTGGGATGTCTGCCAAATGAACTACTTTGTCCTGGATGGTGTTGACCTTCTTGTTGGAGCTGCATTCATCTAGGCAAGTGAAGAGTATTCACTTGCACTCCTGATTTGTGCCTTGTAGATGGTGGAAAGGTGTTGGGAAGAATGGAGTTAAATTACATGCCACATTCCTAAACCCTGAAGTACTCTTGTAGCCACACAATTTATGAAATTGATCTAATTCAGTTTCTGGCCAACAGTAACCTCTAGAATGTTGACAATGGGGTTTTAGTTATGGGAATGCCATTGAATTTCAGGGGAGATGGGTTGGATCTGTCTTGTTGGAGAAGACCATTGCCTGGCACTGTTGAGCAATTGTTAGTTGCCACTTTGTCAACTTAAGTTTGGTGTTGTCCAAGTCTTGCTACATTTGGACATGAACTGCTTCACTATCTGAGGAGTCACGAGTGGTGCTGAACATTGGGCTATCATCGGTGAACATCCCACTTCTGACCTTTTGATGGAGGGAATGTCATTGATGAAGCGGCGGAGTGATGACTCAGGAACTCATGCTACGATGTTATGGAACTGATCATCTGCAGATGATTCACTTCCAATAGCCACAGCAATCTTCCTTTTTGCCATGTATGACTCAAACAGCAGAGAGATTCTTGCTGATTTGCATTAATTCAGTGTTCTTTGGCGCCTCATTGGGTCAAGTGGTGTCTTGATGTCACCTGTGGTCACTCTCACCTCACCTCTGAGGAGTTCAGCTCTCCTTCTAAACAAAATCACAGTCCAGTAGTCTAAATAGTATAAAGTTGAACCTAAAGAAAAAAAGCAATATGTGAAATATTACCTTGCAACAATGTTATTATCTTGAAGGAGTAACAGAAAGAATAGATAAGTACAATAGAGTGCATGTAGTAGACATGTACTTGCAGAATTCCTTGGATAAGGTGTCATGTAAGAAAGTATAAAAGTAAGAGCATGTGCCAGAAAACCTGTGGGAAAACTCTCCCCTCCTTTTGCTTTGCTGTTAAGGGGTTAGTTTGTTCTCCTTATTCATAAATACCATTAGATACTATGCTTATAATTGAATTGATTAAATGATTGATCAGTTGAATTAATATACTTTATAAAAATTCTCTACTTTTACAGATGAAAATGAACATTTTAAAAAGTGTATCCAGGATCTAGAAAAGAAGTTAAGAATAGCTGAACAGGTAAGTTCTAGAAAATGCAACTTTGCACTGGTTTTCATGCTGTGAACTTTTATTATGATGCTAGGAAGTGTTCTTTAATTGGTGTACTTGACTGTCAAGTATCTGCTGTACAGATTTCATTCCCAATAACCGACAACTAAATATGTAATGCATTGAACTTAACCAGTATTCCTGACCGCCCCCTCACTTTTTTGTTCACATAGGCATTGTCCCCAGGGAGGCTCTGCTCGCTGCTGGTTCTTTGGTCACATGGGTGTTCTTCCCGGTATTTCTACTGTGTCTTGCACCTACACACGCACACAAAAACAATATAACCAGGAGATAAAAGACAAAGAAAACATATATAACCAGGAGATTAGAGTCGCCTCAGTTGAGGACTGTCTCCGAGCTGGCTGGCCACAGCCAGTATACTGTAAAAAATAAGAAAAGATAGAACTTAACCAGTCAGATGATAGACTGGTCTAATGCTGTAGGACTAATAATTCAGAAACCCAGACTAATGTACTAAAGCTGGTGAAATTTAAATCTGGAGTGATGAGTCTGTAAAATGCTTTGATCAAGTACCAACCTGCAATTAACTTTTTACCATGCCCTTAAAGTATTTTGCAACCTCATCCTTCACAACAGACTTGAAAATCTTACCAACAATAAAGGTCAGGCTAACCAACCTATAGTTTCCTGCTTGGGCCCTAGCTGTTCACAACCTTTATTAATGATTTTTATACGAGGGCCAATTTCAATATTTACAAGTTTTCAGCTGGTACAAAACTTGGTGGGAATGTCAATTGTGAGGGGATGTGAAGAGGCTTCAAAAGGCTTAGACATGCTGAGTGAGGTGTAAAGAGTGGATGGAAATAATTTGAATAAATGTGAGGTTTACCACTTTGATAGGAGTAATGATGTGTTGATGTCCAAAGAGATCTAAGCGTCCTTGTTCAAAAGTCACTGAGATCTAGCATTCTGGCACAGCAACAATTTGGAAGGCAAATGGTATGTTAACCCTCATTGCAAGAAGACTTGATCACAGGAGCAAAAAAGTTTTGCTTTAATTGTTTAGGACACAGATGAAACTGCAGCCGGACTTTTTTGTGTAGTTCTGGTTTACTTGCTAAAAGAAGGATACTTGCCATAGAGGAAGTGCAGTGGAGGTTCAACAGAGGCTGTTCCATCAGGAGAGATTGAGAAGACTGGGCCTGTGCTCTCTGGAGTTTAGAAGAATGAGAGGGAATGTCATAAAAAAATAACAAAATTCTTCAAGGGATAGCCAGGCAGATGCAGGAAAGATGTTTCCCCTTGCTGTGGATCCAAAATCAGGTAACTCATTCACAGAATAAAAGACAGGCAATTTAGGACTCAGATGAGAAGGAACATCTTCACTCAGAGGGTGGTGAATTTTAGAATTCTCCACTCCAGAGTGATGTAGAATCTCAGTCATTAACTTCAAGAGAGATACTAATAGATTTCTGGTCACTAACGACATCAAGCAATGTGGGGATATGGCATTGAGGTGATCAGCCATGAACTAGATGTTGTCATTGTCAGCAGTCACTTGTTAGCAAGTTTGATGGTCCACCTAGGAAATTCTGTGTCGCTTGTCATAGGTCCTTGTGTGGCTGATGAGCCCAATCCTAGAATCGCATCTTAGATGACACTTTTGATAGGTGTTTCTGGGAAAAAGAATTGGTCTGGACGTTGGTCTTGAGATCAATGGCATTCCTTTCTCAGGCTCTTTTTCTGTACTTCCTCGAGCTGATGGGTGTTCTTGAAGAATTGTGTCCCTTAGTACAGGAGGTTTCGCCAAGTTGGTTTCTTCTGAGTAAAGGTCTCCCAGGCATTGATGTCAATGTTGCATTTCTTGAGATTAGTCTTTGAAATGCTTCCATTGTCCTCCTCTTGTTTGAGTGCCTTCCTTGAGCTGAGAAAAGAATAATTGGCCGTTGGAACTCAGGCATCCTACACTCGAGGCCGGCCCAATGGAATTGATTTTGAATGATCATGGCCTCGATGTTGGTATTATTGACTCCTTCAAAGACACTGATGTTAGTACACCTGTACTCCCAGCTGATGCAGAGAATCTATCTCAAACAACGTATAATCTGGAGTGGTGAACCGGGCTGAAGGAACTGAGTGCTCTCAGTGTCACATGTTCCCATATTCTTACGATGGAACACTAACTACTACACAGAATGACTACCTGTCTCAAAAAAACCTTACTAGTTTTCAGTACAGAGCTATTCATTTGTATTGCATTTATGGCATTATGGTTGATTTCAATACTTCCAAGGAGAAGCGGAGAAAGGATGTGCAACCAGGATGGGTGAATATTACTAGGACTTTTGTTTGCATGGAAAACAAACAGAAATATGAAGTGACCAAACTGTTTGGGCTAAATGGTTATTTTCCAAATTGTAGGTTCTAAGTTTCTGTGTTTATGCACTTCTATGTATAGACAACTGTGTTTTATTGAGGGAAGTAAGGTGTTCAACAAGGTTCCGCATGGTAGACTGGTTAGCAAAGTTAGATCACATACAATACAGAGAAAACTAGCCATTTGGATACAGAGATAGTAGGAACTGCAGATCCTGGAGAATCCGAGACAACAAGGTGCAGGGCTGGATGAACACAGCAGGCCAAGCAGCATCATAGGAGCAGAATTTGGATACAGAACTGGCTCAAAGTAGGAGACAGAGGATGGTTTTAGAGTGTTGTTTTTGGAGTGAAGGCCTGTGACCAGCAGTATGCCACAAGGATCCACTGCTTTTTGTCATTCATATGCATGATTTGGATGTGAACATAGGAGGTGTGGTTAGTAAGTTTGCAGATGACATCAAAATAGGTGGTGTAGTGGACAGCGAAAGTTACCACAGTGTACAATGGGACCTTGATCATTTGGGCCGATGGACCGAGGAGTGGCAGATGGAGTTTAATTTAGATAAATGTGAGATGATGCATTTTGGAAAGGCAAATCAGAGCAGGACTTACACACTTAATGGTAAGGTCCTGGGGAGTGTTGCTGAACAGAGACCTTGACATGCAGGTTCATTGTTCCTTGAAAGTGGAGTCGCAGGTAGACAGGGTAGTGAAGAAGGCATTTTGTATGCTTGCCTTTATTGGTCAGTGCATTGAGTATAGGAGTTGGGAGGTCATGTTGTAGCTGTGCAAGACATTGATTAGGCCACTTTAGAATACTGTGTCCAATTCTGGCCTCCCTGCTATAGGAAAGATGTTGTGAAACTTGAAAGGGTTCAGAAAAGATTCACAAGGATGTTAAAAACCAAAAGAACTGCGGATGCTGTAAATCATGATCAAAAACAAAGTTGCTGGAAAAGCTCAGCAGGTCTGGCAGCATCTGTGAAGGAGAAAACAGAGTTAACATTTTGGGTCCGGTGACCCTTCCTCAGAATAGATGGAACCTTGATGATCTGAGCAGACACAATGGCTAAAAGAACCTTTTCTGTGTTGAAAACTCTATAGGAACTCTATGTCTCCTTTGCCTCCTCCTAAACTCATTTGGCTCTTTGCTAAACAAAAATTTATCTATGTCAGTCTTAAAACTAACAACTGACCCAACATCCACTGCCATCTGTGGGAGAGGATTCCAAACCTCTACCACCCTGTGTATGTTTTAGGATTGTAGGATCCAGTTCTGAGGAAGGGTCACCGGACCCAAAATGTTAACTCTGTTTTCTCCTTCACAGATGCTGCCAGACCTGCTGAACTTTTCCAGCAACTTCTGTTTTTGTCCCTGTTTACAAGGATATTGCCAGGGTTGGAGAGAGAGGCTGAATAGGCAACTTTTTCACGCAGAGTGTGGTGCATGTATGGAATTAGCTGCCAGAGGAAATGGTGAATAGGTTGGGGCTATTTTCCCAGGAGCATCGGAGGCTGAGGGGTCACCTTATAGGAGTTTATAAAATCATGAGGGACATGGATGGGGTGAATAGCCAAGGTATTTTCCCCGGGTACTCAATGGACTCCCTAATAAACTCACATTTGTCTCTTTTTATTTGTAGGCCATGCTCCTGCAACCTATTTTTAGGGTTTCTTCTAGGTTTCTCAAATGCTCCTCTTTGGAGAAGCCAGTGACCATAATATCGTCTAGATAACACTGGACTCCTGGCAATCCACTTAAAATTTGGTCCGTGGCCCTCTGGAACAGAGCCAGCACTTAAATGATGGCAAAAGGGAGTCGCTTATAGCAGAAAAGTCCCGTGTGTCGTTATCGTCAGCAGCGGCAGAGACTCCTTCCTGACCCCATCTGTAAGTAGGCTTGCAACAAGATCAATTTTTTTCTTTCCCCCATTTTCTTTCTCTATACCAGTCCATTGAATAGGTCTTCTATGAGTGGAAGTAGGTACAGATCCACACTCAGACCTAGTTGGACTATGACCTTAAAGTCACCACAAATTCTCACCGTGCCATCTGTTTTTAAGACCAGAAAGATTGGAGTGGTCCATTCACTGGTGCTCACTAGTTCTAGTGCTCCTCGATTCTTCAGCCGTTCCAGTTCTGCCTCTACTTTAGGCCAGATGGTAAATGGCATAGGACGTTCCTTCAGACTCCTCAGACAAGCTTCAGCTGTATTTTAATTTCCAAGTCCTTTCATTTTCCCCAGAGTTCCCTTGAAGACATTTTCATACTTGTCCAGGATCTCTTGCAAACTCATGTTTGAGTCTGCGTAAAGTGGCCATTCTGTACTCTGGTCCCTTAATTTTACTGTCACCAGCTCATAGCCCTTCAGTGGCATCACTTGTTCTGTGTATGTCCGTAGTGTAATCTTTTCAGGCTTCAATGGTAATGTCCATAACTTCTCCCTATAAACTGATTCAGGAACCAGAGACACTGCTGCACCTATATCCACTTCCATCTTTCCTGTCTTCCCCTCTAATTTTGGAAGAACCTAGAAATGATCAGTTTCACTCTGTATTGATGGAACTTTTAATCAAAACTCTGCTGACTTTGGCCCTGCTGCTTCTTACACAGACTCAGCTGACTCAATACTACTGTGTGGCTGGTGACATTTGTTTTATGCCTTGTGCTCAAGACTGTTTTGTTTTGACTCCCCTTCTCTTGTTTAGGTGTAAACGGCAATTTCAGCCAATATGACCCGCTCGCTTACGTTTTTGGCACTCGGCTTCTTGAGTCCAACACATTGACTCCTTGTGGCTAAACTTGCCACATCAGCAGCATTTTGTGGTTGGTACCACACACTGCTGAGCTTTTGCTTACTTTGTGCACCTGGGCATTGACACCCAGCTGTGCTGCTTTGCTGGCTACCAACTCCATCAAGGTAGTGATTTCGAAAGCTGCCTTGAAATCCAGGTCTCTCTTTGTTTGTAGCTTCCATTGAATGGCTTCATGTTCAAGGCCACAATCCATCCAGTCCCGCAAGACATCCTGAAGGAACCCTTTGAATTCACAATGTTCTGCTAGCTTCTTTCAGGTTGCCACAAATGACTCTCCTTCATGTTGAACCTATTTATAACAGCAGAAACTTCCGTTATCATCAGTGGTTTTAGTGCAAAATTACTATCCAACACTTCACGTCATTCTTTATAGGTCTTCTCTGTTGGTTTCTCTTGTTACACCAGACTCCTTAGAATCACAAAGGCCACTTTCTGTTTAACTTCAAGTATGCAGTAAAACATTTGGGTACAGAATCCAACCAACTGTCTCTTCTTTAAATGGTCTTATTGCTCCAAATTGACCCGCCATTTGAGTCTAGGTAGCTGGTAGCTGTTCACAGCTGGAGTCGCCTCGGTGAACACTCTTTGCAACAATTTCAGTAAGCTCCTGGGTAAGTACTCCCTTTTACAGCCATTGGCTACAGCCTGAGTTTCTTTACGATCGCTGCTCTTGTCCTGCTAGCCAGTGAGTACCTTTCTTCCTGGCATCGACTGCAGCCCAAGTCTCCTCGTGAGTGCTTCCCTCAACTTTTTGGGCTGTCTCTGAGCAAGTCGACTATGCTACCTCCTGAATCCCACAAAGTTCTCAAAGTCCAGGCTACATTCGGTTTCCTCCCTCCTTCTGAAAACAGTGGTTGCACACAATTAGCAGGCCATGGCTCAGCCTCATTGAGTCTAATTATAAGCTATAGAAAGACCATGAGGAAGGCCTGTAGAAATTTGAATCGGGAACTGTTTATTATATGTTTTTACAGCTAAACGGTGGGACTGAGACTGACCCCTAAGTTCACCCCTCTGGGTCACCTGACTGCTGTTTTAAAGGGGCAGCACCCCCCCCCCCCCCCCCCCCCCCCAACTACATACATAACCCCTACAATGCTGTTAGAGAGAGAGTCCAGGACTTTGACCCTGTGACACTGAAAGAACAGTGATACATTTCTCAGTCAGGATGGTAAGTGGCTTGGAGGGGAACTTGCAGAGGGTGGTGTTCCCATGTATGTTGTGGATGGTGCACACCACTGTTGCTGAGCATCAGTGGTAGAGGGAGTGATTTTTATGAATGTGGCACCAATCAAGTGCGCTGCTTTAGCTTGGATGGTGTCAAATTCTGAAGAAGGGTCTAGGCCCGAAACGTTAGCCTTCCTGCTCCTCTGATGCTGCTTGGCCTGCTGTGTTCATCCAACTCTACACCTTGTTATCTCATATTCTCCAGCATCTGCAGTTCCCACTATCTCTGGTGTCAAACTTGTTGAGTGTTGTTGAAGCTGCACAGAGTTTGGTGCAACAAGAGAAACTAACAGAGAAGACAGGCTCAGTGTTCGCACTGCTGCCTCACAACACCAGGGACCTGGGTTCAATTTCAGCCTTGGGTGACTGTCTGTGTGGAGTTTGCTCATTCTCCCCATGACTGTGTGGGTTTCCTCCCACAGTCTAAAGATAAGCAGTTTATGTAGATTGGCCATGCTAAATTGCCCCTAGTGTCCAGGGAATATGCAGGCTAGATAGGTTAGCCATGAGAAATGCAGGGTTACAGGAATTGGGTGGGTCTGGGTGGGATGCTCTTCAGAGGGTTGGTGTGGACTCAATGGGCCAAATGGCGCCTGCTTCCACATTGTGGGGATTCAATGATTGAACAAAAAGTAGTATAAAAACAGTGTTTAACACTGAATGTCAGATACCTTGCTTTAAAAATGTGCAGTAATCATATGCATAATTTTAGATTTTAAAACATTCCTTTTCTCATTTCAGTCCACGATCAAAAGTACATAAAAATGAAAAGCTACATTCTTTACAGAATCGCAGGAAGAGAGGGCACTGAAAACAAGGGCAGTGGCTGGCTCCTAGGAGACATGCCCCTATACTATGTCAAGAACATCATTCAGACACTGGTTGCCTTAATCGAGGGATGCCCTTCCTCTAGCTGACAAGTGGAGGAGGGGTGGACCAAGGTGTTCCGGAGGGAACAGTCCCTGCGGAATGCTGACAAGGGAGTGAAGGGGGGTAAAACCAGGATTTGATGGAGAAACTCAGCAGGTCTGGCAAAATTTGTGGAGAGAAAACAGAGTTAACGTTCCAGTCCAGTGACCCTTCTTCAGAACACTTTGTGAGAAATTATAACCATGCTAACTGTGGGAGGAGAATATATGACTGGTGGTGGCATCCTGCTGGAGGTGTTAGAATGCAGAGGCTGGTGGGGTAAAAAGAGAAGAGTTAGGGTCCCTATCGCTGTTCTGGAAGGGAGGGAGTGAGGGTAGAAGTGTGAGAAATGGGTTAGACACAGCTGATGGACTGTCAATCACAGTGGCAGGGAATCCTAGGCTGAGGAAAATTATGAAAATTTCTGACACCTCCATGTGAAAGGTGGCATCATCAGAACAAATGCAACAGAGATAGAGAAATTTGAAGACTGGAATGGAGTTCTTAGAGAAAGCAGGGTGTTGAGTATATATAGTTGAGGTAACTGTGGGAGTCGATGGTTTTGTAACGGATATCGGTGGCCAGCCTATCCCTGAAGGAAACAGTGATGTCAAGGAGGGGAAGGCAGGGGTCAGAGATTGATCAGGTGAAGGTGAGAGCAGGATGGAAGTTGGTAGCAAAATCAATTATTTTTTCCAATTCCAGGTGAGAGAATTTTTCCAATTGTCAGGCCGCAGCTGGCCCTAATCATCAATGCTTTTCACAGCATAAATCTTTATCTATTCATTCCCGGGACGAGGGCGTTGCTGGCTAGACAGCATTTATTACCCATCCCTAATTGCCCAGAGGGCAGTTAAGAGTCAACCACATTGCTGTGGATCTGGAGTCACATGTAGACCAGACCAGGCAAGGATGGCAGTTTCCTTCCCTAAAGGACATTAGTGAAGCAGATGGGTTTTTCCAACAATCAGCAATCAATTCATGGTCATCACTAGACTCTTAATTCCAGATATTTATTGAAATCAAATTCCACCATCTGCCATGGTGGGATTCGAGCCCCAGTCCCCAGAACATTATCTGGTCTCTGGATTAACAGTCCAGAGATAATACCATTAGGCCATCACCTCACCCAAATAAGTGAAGAACTAAAATGTAAAGATAAAGTTGTCACAGTCCCAGCAGACCATCAGACTCCTGTCTTATTAGAGAGATGACTGTTGGTAATTTAACATGAGAGTTACCATGCCTCAGGCGAGGGATGAGGTTGACAAGGTGGGACGTTCATAGTGACCTCAGCAGTGCTAGAACTGAACTTCATTGCAAATCAGCCAACCAGACAACTGAGCTAACCAATCCCTCCCAGTGTATCAGGGTAGTATGAGAGGGAACAATTATAACAAGCATAACAAATATTGCTAGCCTGCAATGTTGCAAAATTTAACTTCAATCTGAGATAGTTGCAGCTTCAGAGCTGATTGGTCCTGTGCCTCAATCAAAGTAATGAGATAGCAGCATTGGAAATACATGTTGCCTCCAACAGAACCTATTTGGGCAGGTTGTGAAATGTGAATGGCATGGATAGAGTGAAAGTATGAGGCTTTTTCCCAGGGTGAAGGGGTCAATTACTAGGGGATACAGGTTCAAGGTGCGAGGGTGGAAGTTTAGAAAAGGTGTGCGAGGCAAGTTTTTCACACAAACGGTGGTGAGTGCCTGGAATGTGTTGCCAGAGGACATAGAAGAAGCAGACACAATAGCAGCTTTCAAGAAGCACCTGAACAAATACATGAATAGGAAGGGAATAGAGGGATCCAGATCCTGTAAGTGAAGACAGTTTTAGAACTGAAGGGCAAAATGTGGCAGTGCAGGCTTGGAGGGCTGAAGGGCCTGTTCCTGTGCTGTATTGTTCTTTGTGATCCCTACATTCAAAGAATGATGGAGATAATTTTTGAGCTCAAAGTTTCATCACAATATGTTTTCAGGAGCAGAAAGAACATATTGAGAAGCTGTTGTTAGAGATGAAAACAATGGAACAGGAGCACAAGGTGGAATGTGTGAAGATTCAACAAGACATGAGCAGGAAATGTAAGTATCTGGAGTACTGTTACCAGAGACAGAAAGGTCAGGATTTCCTACTTCTGTGGTCAACTGCCCAAAGCATTCCTACAATTGATTTTAATGGGCAATGAATCAAATGATTGAGCATCAATGATCTATGTTTTTCTGCCTCACCTGTGCATATCATTTCCAAGTATATTTAACTTTGCAGTGGTACTTGAAAGGGGGACAGTTACCTTCTTAACTGTTGCAGACATCCATAGGCAAAACAGCATTGCTGAGCCTAATAGAGGAAAACCCAGCCAGATTATTGGTAAACTATCTTAACACTATAGGGATAAATTTCTTAATGGCATAAGCATTAAGAATCATTAATAAACATGATTTTAAAAAACCTTTTAAGACATTTTATGTTTAAAAACAATCAGTGTTGACCAGTTTTTTTAAGTATTGATACATGAATGGAGAAACTTGATCACACGGAAGTGAAGTATCGATGGAAAAAGAGTTATCGAAGATTATAATGCACACATCAGGGCAGAGTAAAGAACACCACATTTCAAAAGGAAAACAATTTAAGTTAAATTACATGCAAAACAGAGTGGTGATGGTTGGTAAGTGGATTCTGATTGGCCAAGATGTTGTAATGGAGAATGCACAAGGGAAGTATCACTCGACACATTTATTTAAATTCAAAAATGACAGTCAAAAGTAATTTCTCCAGCCTTTTCAATGAAACTAAAATTTGAGTGCCTCTGTTCCCGGCAACCAGACCAATCAGAGCTAATTTTTCTTCAGTTTCTTTCACTTCATTTTCTACACCGCTCTGAGTGAAGAAATTGCTGCTCGTCTGCGTGCTAAAAGGCCTAACTTTTTTTAAATACAAGGTTGATATATTTTACATTTGACCACAATAACAACACATATAACTGGGCTGAAATTTATTAATATCAGCAGAAACACACCCCAATGAACACAGCCCTATATGGAAATTGCTGGAGAAACTCAACAGGTCTGGCAAAATCTGTAGAGAGAAAGCAGAGTTAACATTTCAGGTCCAGTGACCCTTCTTTAGAATTCATTCTAGCTCAGAAAAGATTAGGGTGTAGGGTAGGGGAGGAAGGGAGAGTAAACGATAGGTAGAGATGAAGGCCAGATGGAGAGAATAACAGTTGGGCAGACAAATGAATGGGTAAATATCATCCTGGGGGAAATCAATAGCTGCTAATGGGGAGCATTAGTAACTGACTAGGGGATGTTTGTGGCAGGAGCCTATGTGATGACAAGGCCTGGTATGTGGAGGTTGGTTAAGGACATGGGAGAAGGTGTTCATGCCCTAAAATTATTGAACTCGATATTGAGTCCTGAGGGCTGCAGACTCACCTAGCAGAAAATGAAATGCTGTTCTTCCAGCTTGCGCTGAGCTTCGCTGGAGCACTGCAGCAAGCCCAAGACAGGGATGTTAGCCAGGGAACACAGCGGTATGTTGAAGTGGCAGGCAACAGGTAGCTCAAAGTCATTTTTAAGAACAGAATGTGGGTGTTCTGCAATGTGGTCATCCTGTCTGTGTCTCACCAATGTAGAGGCGATCCCCATTGTGAGCAGAGTATACAGTAGACTAGATTCCAGATGAAACAGCGATTATATCTGCAGTTCATTCAATGTGTGTCTGGGACCTTGGAGACTGAGGAGGGTAGAGGTAAACAGGTAGATGCATGGGAAGGTGCCCTAGGGGTGTGGGGAGTTCCTGAAAATGGAGGAGGAGTGGACCAGGGTTTACTGGAGTGAACGGTTGCTGCAGATAGCTGACAAGGGAGGGAAAAGGAATATATGTCTGGTAATGGCATCTGCTAGAGGTGGCAGAAAGGGCAGCTAATGATTCTTTGGATGTGTATGCTGGTGGGATGGTAAGTGAGGAACAGAGGGACCCTATCGGTGTTGTGGAAGGGAAGAAAAGGGGTGTGGGCCAAAGTGCAGAGATGGGTCAGACATAGCTGAAGGCCTTGTCAACCACGGTGGTGGGGAATCCTAGGTTGAGGAAGAAGGTGAGCATTTCTGAGGTCCCCCTATTGAAGCTGGCATCATCAATAAGGAATGTTCCACTTACCCTATAAGGAGACAGGTATAACTGGGGCTCATGGGGGTTTCCATGGCCACCCCTTTGACCTGAAGAAAGTGAGAGGAGTTAGAGAAGTTGTTCAAAGTGAGGTCGAGCTCAGCTAAACAGAGGAGGTTGGTGGTGGTTGGGGATGGTTCAAACCTTTATTCCAGGAAGGAGCATAGACCTCTGAGACCATCCTGATGGGGGATGGACATGTGAAGGGATTGCATATCCAAGGTAAAGAGGAGGCAGCTGGACCCTGCGAACTGGACATTCTGAAACTGACGTAAAGCGTCAGAAGAATTCTATATGTAAGTGGGAAGGGACTAAACAAGGGGAGAAAAAAATCAAGTCAAGGTAGGAAGAGATGAGTTCTGTGGGACAGGAGCAGGCAGAAACTATGGGTCTGCCCATGCAGTCCTGTTTGTGGATTTTGGGAAGGAAATGGAAATGGCCTGTGTGGGGTTAGGGGACTATGAGCTTAGAGACAGTTAGGGCAAGATCACCAGCTGAAATGATATTGGTGTCTGTTGTGGACACAGTCGTCTGGTATTCAATGGTGGGGTCATGGTCCGGGGGAGGTAGGAGGAGGTATCCGAGAGCTGGCACTTTGATCAATACTCACAGCCCCATCTGGAATGTAATTAAAAGCAAAATCCGAGTCCTGCAGTCACTTGTGAACTTGCTGGTTTGTATGGCCTCTCCCCAGTCTGAATTCACTGGTGTGCAGTAAGTTGAAATGAGCCCCTAAATCCAGTCCCATACTGAGAGCACCTAAAAGGTGCCTGGTCTCCTGAGCCGGAGATACCAGGCTCATATTTTTGCTGTCTTGTTGTGCCATTTAGCACAAACACAAAGCCAGGAAATTCGTCATAGTTGCCAGCAGGCCTTTGCTGAAGGGTTTGCAGTGCAATAAGTCAAGGGCGTCCTCTGATACCAGTCCAGGCCCATTCAGGATGGTCACTGTCACAATCCTCATTAGGGGTTGAGGTGGGGGGAATGATGGGCAATACACCATTTGACTTGACTCTTCCTGCCTTATTGTTTTGTCTGCTCTGTTTTCCTCTTGGAATGGGTGAGGCAGGTATTGTGGAAGACGAAAGTGACTGGCGCACTTATGGTTGGTTCATGTGAGAAAGTGTCTCAAGTGAGCGATCAGGTGGCACAGAAAGAAGCCAGGTTAATGGTATAGCAGGTTGGGGTAAAGCAAGCAGGGAAGATGTTGCAGGCAATAGCGAGAGCAATGGAGCATGAGCCTTGATGGCACTTGGGTGCAGTAGCTATGATAGAGTGATTGTGAGGTGTTGCAGAGAAAATAGTGATGTTTATGCCAGCAGAGTAGAGAAGGACCTTGTTCCTACAGTGTTGAGCACTCTTTCAGATAGCTGAGACTGCTTTAACACGACTGGCAACCTCGGATTAGATGGCGTGGTCTGGTTTTGTGGCCTCCACTGCTAGACTTGAGGGAAGAGGCTGTCTGGCTAATAACCTCTAGGGAAGGTAATCTTCTGTCTTATTCTGACCTACAGTCTTATTCTGACTCGCAACCTACAGCAATGTGGTTGAATATTAATTGCTGTCTGAAATGTAAGCCATTCAGTTGTATTAAACTGATACAAAATCAAAATAAAGGAATGAAACTTGATGCAGTTCCTGTCATCAACCAAGGCTTCAGCAATTACGACAACAAACACCTTTGTTGTCCCTGGAAAGTCCCCTTTATTTTAATTCATTCATTGGGAGTGTGTGTCACTGGCTGGGCCAGCATTTATTGATAACCATAGGGATAAGGTCCTGGGGGTGGGGAGAGAGAGTTGTTGTTGGTAGGGTTTTAAACTAATTTGGTTGGGGAATGGCATACTGATTGGAGCTACCTGTAACTAGTGATGTGCTACACAGATCACTGCTGGGACCACAATTATCCTGTGTAAAAAAAAATCCTGCCTCTCACAGGAGATAGCGAGGACTGCAGATGCTGGAAGTCAGAGTCAATAAAATGTGGAGCTGGAAGAGCATAGTGGGTCAAACAGCATCTAAGGAGC
>NC_063334.1:126340974-126359223 GCF_021869965.1 Rhincodon typus
CTGATGAAGGGCCCAGTCCTGAAACATCAACTTTCCTGCTCCTCAGACGCTGTCTGACCTGTTGTGCTCCTCCAGCTCCACATTTTATCAATCCTGCCTCTCACATTTCCTTGAACGTTGTTTTGTAGCTTTCTGCAATCTTTCTCCACTTAACTAGTATTCAGCTCCTCTATTCTTCCTGCCAGTGAGCATAATCTCATATTTGCCCACATTATATTCCATCTGCCAAGTTTTTGCCCACTCACTTAGCCTTTCTATATCCCTCAGTGAGCCCTCCACTTGTCTTCCCATCTATATTTGTGTTATCTGAAAACTTGGCTATAGTACACTCACTTTCCTCATCCAAGTCATTAATATATATAGTAAATAAGAAGGACCCAAAATGTTAACTCTGCTTTCTCTCCACAGATGCTGCTGAACCTGCTGAGCTTTTCCAGCAATTTCTGCTTTTGTTTCTGACTTCCAGCATCCACAGTTCTTTGTGAGTTTTTTTTAATACTTCCTGCCTATGTTCAACCAGCATCTGGAACCCAGCACTGGTAGTATCAAAATCTTATACAGTTTGGAGAAAGCTTCTTTTGGAGTCCTCAACATTAACTCTGGAACACATGAAGCATTATGGCAGCAAGTCAAATATGGGCAAGGAAACCTCTTGCTGATTGCCACATACAACCTTCTCTCTCCACATCTCTACTGCTGATATAGGGCATGGATGCAGGCTATACTCAAAGTCTATCACCACAATTTGGATGTGAACATAGGAGGTGTGGTTAGTAAGTTTGCAGATGACACTAAAATTGGTAGCATAGTGGACAGTGAAGAAGATTATCTGTTCTAATGAGTGTTCAACGGGACCTTGATCAGATGGACCAATAGGCCGAGGAGTGGCAGATGGAGCTTAATTTAGATAAATGTGCTGCATTTTGGAAAGGCAAATCAGGGCAGGACTTATAGACTTAATAGTAAGGTCCTGGAGAAGGTTCCTGAATAAAGTGACCCTGGAATGCAGGTTCAAAGTTCCTTGAAAGTGGGGTCACAAGTCGACAAGATAGCGAAGAAGGCATTTGATATGCTTGCCTCCATTGGTTAGTGCACTGAGTACAGGAGTTGGGAGGTCATGTTGCAGCTGTACAGCACATTGGTTAGGCCACTTTTGGAATACTGCGTTCAATTCTGGTCTCCCTGCTATAGGAGGGATGTTGTGAAACTTGAAAATGTTCAGAAGAGATTTACCAGGATGTTGCCAGTATGGAAGATCTGAGTTATAAAGAAAGACTGGATAGGCTGGGACGTTTTTCACTGGAGCATAGGAGGTTGAGAGGTGACCTATTAGAAGTTTATAAAAAATGAGAAGTATAAATAGAGTTAATGGCAGTTGTCTTTTTCCTAGCATGGGAGATTTCAAGATTTGGGGGCACATTTTTAGGTGAGAAGAGAAACATTTAAAAAAGACATAAGAGGCAAAATTTTTACACAGGGTGGAATGAACTTTCTGAGGATGTGATGGTTACGGGTACAATTACAATGCTTAAAAGACATTTGGATAAGTACATGAATAGGAAAGGTTTGGAGGGATATGGACCAGGAGCAGGCAGGTGGGACTAGTTCCGTTTGGAATTATGTTCAGCATGGACTAGTTGGACCGAATGGTCTGTTTCCATGCTGTGTTGACTCTCTGACTCTATTTACAAGGATGTTGCCAGAGATGGAGGGTTTGAGCTATTAGGAGAAGCTGAATATACTGGGTCTATTTTCCCTGGAGCATCAGAGGTTGTGGGGTGACCTTATAGAGGTTTATAAAATCATGAGGGGCATGGATAGGGTGAATAGCCAAGGTGTTTTCCCCGGGGTGGGGGAGTCCAGAACTAGAAGGCATAGGTTTAAGGTGAGAGAGGAAACAATTAAAAGGACCTAAAGGACACCTTTTTTACACAGAGGATGGTATGTGAATGGAATGAGCTGCCAGAGGAAGTGGTGGAAGTGGGTACAATTACAATATTTAAAAGACATCCAGATGGGCATATGAATAGGAAGGGTTTAGAGGGATAGGGGCCAAATGCTGGCAAATGGGACTAGTTTAATTTAGGATATCTAGTCAGAATGGAAGAGTTGGACCAAAGGGTCTGGTTCCATGCTGTACAGCTCTATGACTCTATAAGTGACTCAGTGCCACCTCAATTGACCAAGCTGACTGAGTCCTAGACATAGCTGCTATGTCTGCAGCAGCTTAGTGAGGGAAGGAACAAGGAGAAGCATACTTGACCTCATCTTCACCAATCTGCCTGTTGCAGTGCATCTGTGCATGACAATATCTGTAAGAGTGACCACCAGACTGTCTTTGTGGAGACAAAAGTCCCATGTTCGCTTTGAAGAAAGCCTGGCACTGTGCTAAATCAGTTAGGCTTTGAACAGATCGTGTATCTCTAGCTGCACATTATTGTGGGCTATCAGCAACATCAGAATGGCACTCAAATACGATCTGTGACCTCATGGCCTGGTATATTTCCATACTCTACCAATATCCCCCATCAAGCTAGAGGATCAGCCCTGGTTTAATGAAGAGTGCAAGAGGGCATGCCAGGACCGGCACCAAGATTACCACAAATGAAGTGTTAACCTGATAAAGCTACAAATCAAGACTACTAGCATGCCAAACAACATAAGCACCAAGTGATAGACAGGTCCAAGTGACGCCACAATCAACAAATTTGATCCTAGCTCCTGCCAAATCTATTGTGAATGATGATGGACAATTAAACAACTCACTGGAGGAGATGGCTCGACAAATATCCCCATCCTCAATGATAAGCAGCTCACTACAGCAGTGCAAAAGATAAGGCTGAAGCATTTGTCAGAAGTTCTGAGCAGATGCTAAATTTCATCCTTTTCAAGAGATCCCAGCATCACTATTGCCAGTATTCAGCCCATTCAGTTCACTCCACGAGATATTAAGGAACAGCTGAAGGTGCTGGATACAGCAAAGGCTATTGGCTCTGATAATATTCCAGCAATTGTACTTAAGTGTTGTGCTCCAGAATTTACCTTACCCATGGCCAAGCTGTTCCAGCACAGTGACAACAATGGCATCCAGCAATATGGAAAATTGCCCAGGTATCTTCTGTACTTAAAATGCAGGATACATCCAATCTGACCAATCATTGCCCCTTAAATCTACTGTCAATCATCAGTCATCAATCGAAGGTGTCATGAACAGTGGTATCAAGCAGCACTTACTCAGCAATAAGCCATTGACTGATTCTTAAGCGATGTGATAGGGTGGATGCAGAAAGAATGTTTCCCCTGTTGGTGGGGGTGGGGGTGTGGGGGTGGGATGCTGGTGGCCTGGGTGGTTGTGGATCCTAGGTACTCAATCTCAGAATAAGGGGAAAGCTGTTTTGCATCGTGATAAGGAGGAATTTCTTCACTTAGAATATTTGGAATTCTCTACCCCAAAGGGCTGTGGAATCTGACTAGAAACATTGAGTAAGTTCAAAATATAGATCAGTAGATTTCTACTTATTAAAGACATCAAGGAATATGGCGATTATGTAGGAAAATAACATTAAAGTGGAAGATTAGCCATGATCTAGTTGAATGGCGGAAAAGGATCAATGGACAAATGACCTATTCCTGCTCCTATGTCCTTTATTTCTATGTTCCTCACTATAGAGTGGGAAAGTAGCATTGAGATAGATTATCAGCTGTGGCCCAGAATGGCTCAGCAGACTTGAGAGGCCAATATACTTCCACTGCAATGTTATTTAGTTCTTTGCATTCTCACGAAAAAGATTATGAAACCTTTCTGGGCAACTTTTCTTGAGGTCAGTGCTTTTACAGTGGCTTCACCATTGACTGAAAATTATTGATAATTAAAATTGAAATCACTTTAGACTCTACTACAGTTCAAAGTTGATTCCATATTAGTAAGAATTACAATTCTGAGTGTAATTGATCATTAATACAGTGTAGCATTTAAGCAACAGTTTTCAAGGAACAGTTGAAAAATACATTTTTCCATTGATCCTGGTCTGAATGTCTTCACCATTCTTCATACCATTTACTCAACTATGTTTCCACACTTGTCAGATCTCCTTCTGATCCTTTCTGTGCTAAAAACACTCTTTGTTTTACAGTTTTTATAGTTAATGAAACAAAAATAAAGACTAATCCAAACCTATAAATATTATTGGTTAGATAATAATTTATTGAATTTTACATTACCTTTTCTAACTCTACTTTTGTGGTATCAATATTTGTCAGTTGAAATAAAGGAGGCAGAACTCAAGGAAATTATTGACAAAAAGGAAACTGAGATTCAACTCCTGAATAGGCAGTTATGTTCTCAGGAGAGGGAGAAACAAAATGAGATCATCAAATTGCAGATGGAGGTAAGGACAGTTATTGTGTAAAAAGGCGGCTTTCTTTAGAGGGTTAAACCAACCTTTGAAGAAGAAGGTAAGGAGGCGTCATGGGGCTCAGGCTTTCCTAATAGTTTGGTAAAATGAGTTGCTGAACTTTAAATTTAAAGACCTCTCAGCAATGTCATACATTAACACAATGCTAGATTCCATATGTATGCTGACAAAACCTAGCTTTACTTCACCACCACTACCTTTGACTTCACCACTGTCTTTCATTTCTCAGATCAATGGACATGCAGTACTGAAGGAGCAGAAATATCTTCCAACTCAGTACTTAAGATCGAAGCCATTGACCCCGTGCTGTAGCTACCAAATCTATTCCTTTCCCAGGCCATTGTCTGAGACTTAAGGATACACTTCACAACCTTCAGTTTGAATAGCTCCTATATCCCTTAATATAGTTAATGGCTGAGCCATATTATTTGAAAGATAAAGGGGTTACCTTTGCTTTTTACAAAAATCCTTTACATCTCTCATCTACCTAATTCATTTCTCCTACACTCACAGCACTCACTTCTCCTACACTCACACTCCAAGAAGAACTTGCTACTCTCCAGGAACTGTACCAACCCATCCTTGGTGCCCATGCCATCTTTAAAAGGCCACTGCTCACATGGATGGCCACTGGCATTCCAAAGCTGCCATGCTCAGTGATGGACAGTCCTTCCAAAGATGTTGGTGAAGGGGAAGAAGGTGCTTCATTTATCTGACGAGGACCCAGAAGTCCTAGTGGAGGCGTTGGTCCAGGGGAGGGGTTATCCTCTTCCCAGAAGATCAGCAGAGGACCACAACCCCACAATGTAGTCAGAGGTAATCACCAGGCCATTGCCATGTCTATGGTTCAGAGGAACTGTAAAATCAGTAACCTTTTCCACTCCTCAAGGGTGAGTGGATCAGTCTTCTCTCTACTACCTCACACTCACTGTGTCTGTGCTACCTCACGATTACAAGCGGAATGTTCACTCACACGATCCTGGTCCTCCACAACCCACCATGCCACTAACCATGTATGACCTCAGGGTTGCCCACCCACTCACCCAAGATACCACACCACCGGCACTAACAGCTGCGCTAGCCACTTTCACTGCATTCGGATCCTTTTTCCCATTACAGCAGAAAATAGCCTATAATAGGAATCAAGAAGTAGGATTGGTGTAGGGATGCTGGGTATTAGGCCGTTTACTCACTGCAAGAAGAGAATCCTGTTCTTCACAGGAGAAGATCGGGATTCCTCCAGTCTGGACGCTGAAACATCCATGTCCTGCCAACCAAATAAGTACTACTGTAGACAACAGGAGGCTGGAAGAACACAGCAGGCCAGGCAGCATCTGGAGGAAAGGAGCAGTCAATATTTCAGGTATTACCCTTCTTCAGGACTTCAGCATCTGTAGTTTTTTTGGTCTCTAACCAGGTTTTACCACTGCAAAGTCTCTTCAAAGGATACCCACTTTGAAGAAGTTCTCTGTCTCCCTCAGACGTGAACTCATTGAGTCCCTTTCTCACTGCCACACTGCTGTGAGGACCTTTTCAGCCCTTCAATTCTTCGACCACACCATGTAACAAACTCGCTACTACAGCCACATGACCTTCCCTTAGCTCCTGTCTTCACCACCGTCTCATCCCTCAAGGCTTACATTTTAAACCTTCAAAATTTGGACCTACCTTCAATGCAGTATACTCACAACAGCTTCAATGTGTCCAGAAACAATTCTCTCTCCGGATTCTCCGCTCTACTCTCTCTGCAGTGCGCCGGTACCTCCACTCCCTCTCCTCATCCCACCCCCAGCTCATGGCCTCCTTTTCCCAAACTTGTGGAGGAACTCTACTCTTCTATATTCAATGCAGAATCCACACACTCCACAAATGACTTTTCTGCTTCATATCGGGCAGCAGTCCTAAAGAAGGTTAGTACCTGAAACATTGACTGCTCCTTTCCTCCAGATGCTGCCTGGCTTGCTGTGTTCTTCCAGCCTCCTGTTTGTCTCTTGTGTCTTACAGTTGCCAGTGCAGTAGCCATGGCCCTGGCAGAGAAGCAGACTGATCCATCAACATCTGAGGAAGAGAGTTCCAAAACACCAGAAGAAGCGTTGGCAAGGCTGCCTCCTGCATCCCCTGCCAGCTCAGATGCTGATACCTCGGTGAAATCCTCAGTTGTAGATGTTTGGGAGCACAAGTGGTGAGCACCAGGTGGGTATGTTTGAGGCAATGGCACTCATATGGACCCAGCTGCCTCCAGGGACAGGTTGGAGGATGGCATGGAAAGCCAGGTTCTGCAATCTGTGTCTGATGAAAGCGAGGAATGGCAAATGGTGCTGAACGTTACACACTTATCAGCAAACATCTCCACTTCTGATTTTCCTTCAATAATAAGGTCAAAAGTGGGGATGTTCACAGATAATTAATCAACGTTCAGCTCCTTTTGTGACCTTTTCAGATAATGAAGCTGTCCATGTCCAAATGCAGAAAGTCCTGAACAATATCCAGGCTTGGGCTGACAAGTGGCAAGTAACATTGCCTGGCACTGGTGTGGCACCAATACCCATCTCAAGGAAGAGTGAATCTAACCATTGCCCATGACATTCAATGGTGTTACCATGACTGAATCCCATTTTATCGACATTGTTAGAGTTATCATAGACCATAAACTGAACTAGACTTGCCATATTGTGGTTATAAGGTCAGTTCAGAGACTAGGAATCCTTCAACAAATATCCTGACTCCCAAAGTCACCATATGCAAGGCATAAGGTAGGAGTATGATAGAATACTCTCCACTTGCCTGGATGAGTGTAGCTGCAACAACACTCAAGAAGCTTGACACCATCCAGAACAGAACAGCCTCTTAATGAGCACCACATCCACAAATATTCACTTCCTCCACCACAGACCTTCAGATGTATGAATCCCAAACTCATGACCACTTCCACCATCAAATACATGGGAACACCAGAACCTTCAAGTTCCATGCTAAGCCACTCAACATCCTGACTTAGAAATATATCTCTATTTTTTTCATATTAGTCAGACTGAGGAGGCAGCTCATCACCTTTTTTCTTGAGGGCAGCTTTTCTTTCTATTCATTTAAAGGATGTGGGCATTGCTGGCTGGCCAACATTTCTTGCCCTTCCTAGTTGCCCTTGAGAAGGTGGTAGTGAGCTGCTTTCTTGAACTACTGCAGTCCTCCTGCTATAGGTTGACCTACAATGCCATTAGGGAGGGAATTACCTAATTTTGACCCAGTGACAGTGAAGGAACAGAGATACATTTCCAAGTCAGGATGGTGAGTGGCTTGGAGGGGAACTTAGAGGTGGTGGTGTTCCCACATGTCTGCTGCCCTTGTCCTTCTAGATGGAAGTGGTTGTGGGTTTGGACGGTGCTGTCTGAAGATATTTGATGAATTTTTGCAGTGCATTTTGTAGATAGTACACACTGGTGCTATTGAGCATAGGTGATGGGGGGTGTAAATGCATGTGGATGTGGTGCCAATCAAGCGGCTGCTTTGTCCTGGTTGGTGTCAAGCTTCTTGAGTGTTGTTGGGGCTGTACTCATCCAGGCAAGAGGGGAGTATTCCATCACACTCCTGAGTTGTGCCCTGTAGATGGTGAACAGGCTTTGAAGAGTCAGGAGGTGAGTTAGTTGCCGCTGTAATCCTAGCTTCTGGCCTGCTCTTGTAGTCACTGTGTTTATGTGGTGAGTCCAGTTAAGTTTCTGGTCAATGATAACCCCTAGGGTGTTGATAGTGGGGGATTCAGTGATGGTAACACCATTGAATTTCAAGGTGTGGTGGTTAGATTGTCTTATTGGTGATGGTCATAGCCTGGCATTTGTGTGGCATGAATGTCACTTGCCATTTGTCAGCCCAAGCCTGGATATTGGCCAGATCTTGTTGCAGTTAAACACAGACTGCTTCAGTACCTGAAGAATCATGAGTGGTACTGAACATTGTGCAATCATTGGCAAACATCCCCACTTCTGACCTTATGATGGAGCGAAGGTCATTGATGAAGCAGCTGAAGATGGTTGGGCCTAGGACACTACCCTGAGGAACTCCTGCAGAGATGTCCTGGAGCTGAGATGATTGACCTCCAACAACCCCGACCATCTTCCTATGTGCCAGGTATGACTCCAACCACTGGAGGGTTTGCCCCCTGATACCCATTGATTCCAGTTTTGCTATGGCTCCCAATTGCCACACTTTGATGTCAACAGCTGTCACTCTCACCTCACTTCTGGAATTCAGATCTTATGTCCATGTTTGAACCAAGGCTGTAATGAGGTCAGGAGCTGAGTGGCCCTGGCGGAACCCAAACTGGGCATCACTGAGCAGGTTATTGCTGAGCAGGTGCTGCTTGATAGTACTGTTGATGACACCTTCCATCACTTTACTGATGATTGAGGGTAGACTGACGGGGTGGTAATCGGCCGGGTTGGACTTGTCCTGCTTTCTGTGTACTGGACATACTTGGGCAATTTTCCACGTTGCCAGGTAGATAATTGTACTGGAACAGCTAGGCTAGGAGAGCGGCAAGTTCTGGAGCACAAGTCTTCAGTATTATTGCTGGACTGTTGTCGGGATGCATAGCCTTTACAGTATCCACTGTCTCCAACCGTTTCTTGATATCACGTGGAGTGATCGATGGAGCAATCTTTCTTTTTAATTCATTCACAGGATGCATTATTGCCAGGTAGCATTCATTGCCCATCCCTAATTGCTCAGAGGGCAGTTAAGAGTCAAGCATATTGCTGTGGGTCTGGAATCACATATAGGCCAGACCAGATAAGGATGGCAGTTTGCATCCCTAAAGGACATTAGTGAACCAGATGGGTTTTTCTGACAATCGGCAATGGATTCATAATCATCATTAGACTCTTATTTTTTTTAAGTTGAATTCAAATTCTACCATCTGTCTTGGCAGGATTTAAACCCAGGTTCCCAGAACATTATCCCAGAACATTGGGTGGCATGGTGGCTCAGTAGCTAGCACAGCTACCTCACAACACCAGGGACCTGGGTTCGACTCCACCCTCCGGTGGCTGTCTGTGTGGAGTTTCCACATTCTCCCCATGTCTGTGTGGGTTTCCTCTGGATGCTCCGGTTTCCTTCCACAGTCCAAAGTTGTGCAGGCTGGGTGGCTTGGCCAAGCTAAATTGCCTGTAGTGTTCAGGGATGTGTAGATTTGGTGGGTTATAGGGAGATGGGTCTGGGTGGGATGCTCTGAGGGTCATTGTGGACTTGTTGGGCTGAAGGGCCTGTTTCCACACTGTGGAGATTCTGTGAGTTCCATTATCTGGATCTCTAGATTAACAGTCCAGCGATAATACCACTAGGCCATGTCCTCCTTTGCCTTCCTCAGTATCCTCGGATAGAACCCATCAGGCTCTGGGGAACCATCTGCTTTAATGTTTTTTCAAGACACCCAACACCTGCTCCTTCTTATTATTGACATGTCCTAGAAGTTTCAAACTTAATCATAAGTAACTCCAAAGACTCACTACATTGAGTACCTGACTTGGAATATTTATACCAATTCTGACTGCTGTGTAAATGCTTCAATTGTGTGTCTTCTTGGCATTTCCAGGAATTTTCATTTTTAACTCCTTTGTCAATGCTATTAGCATAGCCTTGATTACATCTTGTAAACCATTCAGGGATACATCTTCTATCTTTTAAAAAAAAGTTTCAAATGCTCCCAGTACCATCGTAGATTTATAATATGATAAACCTGGTACCTGTCCTTTATTATTTGGGGAGGCAATGACCTACTGGTATTATCGCTGGACTGTTAATCCAGAGACCCAGAAAACATTCTGGGGACCCAAGTTCAAATCCTGCCACAGCAGATGGTGGAATTTGAATTCAATAAAAATACATCTGGAGTTAAGAATCTAATGATGACTATGAACCCATTGTTGATTGTCAGGAAAAACCCATCTGGTTCACTAATGTCCTTTAGGGAAGGAAGTCTGCCACCCTCGCCTGGTCTGGCCTACATGTGACTCTAGACCCACAGTAATGTGGTTGACTCGAAAAAACTGTCCTCTGGGTAATTAGGAATGGGCAATGAATGCTGCCTGGTCAGCGATGCCCTCATCCCATGAATGAATAAAATAATTACTAATACTCCACATCCAACCTCATGCTTTTTCATCCAGATATTCTACACTGAGCCTCCAAGATTTGTTACAATTCTGACAGGAATTTGCTGGCAAACAAGCCCCACTACTCCATCAGCCCTACCAAGAATGCAATCAGCAAAATAACCAATTTGTGATTCTTTATTACTGTTGTCTAGAGCAAAAGAGACTTCTGGCAGATTTCTTCAATGAATTAAAAAATATCTTGTTTATTCTAAACAAATATATTTTAGAGAAGTAACAAGACTTGTTATCAACTAAACTACTATGAGATTTAAACTATGTTCCACTTAATTCACATACATTCACACACAGACAGTGCAGAACACAGCTCTGCAGAAGTGATATGGAAAAGACAAAATGGGAATAACAACCAACACCATTGTGGATCTGAAAGGGTTGACTTCTCGCAGTTCCCTCTTAATTCTCTGTCAATGAGTATGGAGTAATGAAAGACCATTGGATTGGATGAAAATCAATTAGATTCAGTCCTTGGATTGAGTTAACAATTCAACTTTCAACGTTTAGAAAGAAACCTATAAAGAAATAGTAATTTATGGAACTTAATCTGATTTCCAATAACTACTTCTCTGAGCTATTTCTTCAGCTGGCTTTCTTTTAATGGCTTTCTTTTGCTCACTGAGAAATTTCCCTCCTGCTAGTTTTCTTCCAAATGTCAAAATTCTCCTGTGACAAAAACTAAAAAAGCAGAGGTTGTTGCTAGGTGATGGCAGCATAGATCTTAGGATTTATCTTCAAGTTTGTTTGTCAAGATATTAAGACCATGAAAATATCTTTTAAAAAGTTTTGAGTTGTCTCCTTTTCTGAAATTATTTGCTTTTCCTGTAAACAGCAAATAACCGCAGGTGTCCTTGACATTTTCTAAGAGATCAAATGATAAGTTCGTCATCAACCCAGTAATGTTAAAGCAGTTCTATTTTCAATTCTCCTAATCCAAAATTATACATATGTGTGTATGTGTGTTTCTACCTCTAGTGTTAGGAATGGTAGAGTTAGTTGTTCTACCTCTCATTGTTAAATAGTCTCTTTGTACTACTTGCACTAAGTTAAACTATTTTCAGAATTTCCAGAATATTCCAAACTGAAAGTCTAATATTGCACAATTTACTTTGTTCACTTTTGAATAAACTCTTCCAAAAGAAAAGAAAACCTCATTGCATACCAGAAACACTCTCTCACACTGTATTTTAAAAGAAATCACCATGACTACAAAAATACTTGCAAGTTAATCATTGAACTGCTTTAGACACACAGACCAAATCCAAATGCCAGTAGTTCAAATCCAAACAGGAAAATAAATAATATTAAAATATATATAAATTATATGTCTCACAAAACAGTAGGCATGGACAATTGAGTGTATTTTGGCCTTATTTTTTTCCCAATTGTCTATATTTGCAAAGGAGAAAGAAAGAGTGAATTTTAGGAAAGGCTTATATTATATTTTATGGTGATTAAACCCAGTAATAATTTCAATTCATGCAGTTTAACACCAAGCTGGTGAAGATCCAGAGCACTTCAATCAAATCACCACATCAGGATTCTTCTGCACTGCCACAGAACATCTTCAAGAGGGTGAGTTCTGAAACAAAGTTCATTCAACCCAATGAGTGGAACTTTGATGTGTCAATCTTATATCAACTTGCATGGCTGTCCAGCATTCTCTGAGGGTGCTGGCCCTATCTCTCCACAACAACTGCCAACCTGTCCACGGAGGAAGGTGTGCCATTTCAGGCCTGGCTGCACTGCATTGAGGAAATTTGAATGAACATTTTTTCACCCAGAGAATGGTGGCTATCTGGAACTCACTGCTTTGAAGGGTGGTAGAAGCAAAAACTCCCAACACATTTAAAAATATTTGGAAGTGCACTTGAAACAACATGGCTTACAAGGTTTCGAGGCAAGTGCTGGGAAATGTAATTAGAATAGATAGATGCTTGATGACTGGTGTGGACATAACAGGCTGAAGGGCCTTTTCCTGCTACACAGAGGTTTATAAACATTTGGAATTCTCCAACCCAGAAAGCCATGGAAGCTCAGTCTTTGGGTGCATTCAAGATCGATTTCTGATTTCCAATGATGTACAGGGATATGGAATGGGATGGGTAAAAGGCATTGAAGTGCTTGATCAACCATGATCGTATTAAATGAAAGGGCAGGCTGAATGGCCTACTCCTGTTCCTATGCTAGACACACCTTTGAGAAAGAGGAGTTAATTCAGTTATCTGAATGTTTACAATTGATGATGAAGTAGTATTGGCTGAACCTGCATGTTAACCTTAAGAGAATCCTGAACTAGGACTCTTCAGTCCATTTGTGCTTCAGATTTCTGAAGCCTTTCCCTGTTTAGAAAATAATCCATGCCTCTATTCTTTCTACCAAAGTACATAACCTCACACTTTCCCACATTGTACTCCATCTGCCACTTCTTTGCCCACTCTCCTAATTTGTCTAAGTCTTTTTGCAGTCTGTATGCTTCCTCAACACAACCTGTCCCTACACCTATCTTTGTGTCATCTGCAAACTTAGCAACAAAACTCCCAGGTCCTTCATCCAGATCATTAATGTATAACATGAATAGTTGTGGACCCAACAATGATCCCTGAAGTACTCCACTCGTCACTGGCTGCCATCCAGAAAAAGACCCCTTTTACGCATATCTGCCTTCTGCTAGTCAGCCGATCCTCTATGCCTGTATCTTGCCCCTAACACAATGGCTGTTTACACTTGAAGTTGATATGACATTAGGAACCATATAAGATGGTTGGTGGCTTAGTCGTTAGGATTGTGGCCTCACAGTGCCAGGGGCCCGTGTTCAATTCCAGCCTTGGGTGACTGTCTTTGCACATTTTCCACGTATTTGCGTGGCTTTCTGCCAGGTGCTCTGGTTTTCTCTCATTGGAGAAAGATGTGCAGGTTAGGTGGATTGGCCATATTAAATTACCCCATAGTGTCCAGAGCTGTGCAGGGTAGGTGGATTAGCCATGGTAAATGCATGGTTAGCAGGAGGGATGGAGGGGTTCTGGATGGGAAGATCTGTTGCTATGGACTTAAATTCATAGAGTTGTAGAGCTGTACAGCATGGAAACAGATCCTTTGGTCCAATTTGTCCATGCCGACCTGATATCCTAAATTAATCTAGTCTCATTTGTCAGCATTTGGCCCCTAACCCTCTAAACCCTTCCTGTTTATACGCCCATCCAGTTGCCTTTTAAATGTTGTAATTGTACCAGCCTCCACCTCTTCCTCTGGCATGCTCATTCCGTACACACAACACGCCCTGCATGAAAGCGTTGGCCCTTAGGTCCCTTTTGAATCTTTCCACTCTCACCTTAAACCTATGCCCTCCAGTTTTAAACTCCTCCACCTCGGGGAAAAGTCTATTTACCCTGTCCATGCCCCTCATGATTTAATAAACCTCGATATGGTCACCCCTCAGCTTCTGATGCTCCAGGGAAAATAGCCCTAGCCTAATCAGCCTCTTCCTATAGCTCAAACTCTCCAATCCTGGCAACATCCTTGTAAATCTTTTCCAAACCCTTTTAAGTTTCACAACATCCTTCCTATAGCAGGAACTTGTTTCCTGATTGAGACACTCGATATCAGGAATCGGGCCACTCACTGAGAGCCAGCCTCTATCCAGAATTGAATGCAGTATTCCAAAAGTGGCCTAACCAATGTCTTGTACAGCCACAACATGACCTCCCAACTCCTATAGTCAGTGCGCTGACCAATAAAGGCAAGCATGCCAAACACCTTGTTCACTATCCTGTCTACCTGCAACTCTACTTTCAAGAAACTATGAACCTGCACACCAAGGTCTCTTTGTTCAGCAACATTCCCCAGGACTTTACTATTAAGTGTAAGTCCTGCTCTGATTTGCCTTTCCAAAATGCAGCACCTCACATTTATCTAAATTAAACTCCAAGTGCCACTCCTCGGCCTATTGGCCCATCTGATCAAGATCCCGTTGTACAGTGAGGTAACTTACTTTGCTAGGAAAAAAACTGCAGATCCAAAGTAGACAAACAGGAGGCTGGAAGAACACAGCAGGCCAAGCAGTCTCTGGAGAAAAGGAGCAGTCTATGTTTCGGGTATTACCCTTCTTCAGGACTGGATGTGGGGGTAGGGGGAGCTGCAGATAAAGGGGAGGGAAGGGGTGAGGTGGAATGGTGGTGTTAGGTGGACACTGGTAGTAGGTATGATCTGGTTGGTTGATGGGAGGGATGAATCCGGTTAGTGGCTGGAAGGGAGGGTCAGAAGGTGGAATGAAAGAGAGGAGATGGGGCTGGAAGGGGAGGCAGGGAAGGGGTGGCAAGGTTATTTGAAATTAGAGAATTCAGTGTTGAGTCCTCTGGGCTGGAGGGTACCCAGATGGAAGGTGTTCTTCAAATTTGCCAAATTTTGAAGATTTAAAATATACCTGTAGACCTTGAGGGATGAGATAGTGGTGAAGACAGGAGCTGAGGAAGGTCATGTGGCTGTAGTAGCGGATTTGTTTCATGGTGTGGTCGAAGATCTTCATTGCTGTCAACTACACCTCCAATTTTGGTGTCATCTGCAAACTTACTAACCATACCTCCTATATTCACATCCAAATCATTTATATAAATGGTGAAAAGCAGTGGATGCAGCACCAATCCTTGTGGCACACCACTGGTCCCAGGCCTCCAGTCTGAAAAGCAACCCTCCACCACCACCATCTGCCTTCTACCTTCGAGCTAGTTCTGTATCCAAATGGCTGGGCCAAATGATCTCTTTGCACAGTGGTTGGATTCTATAATTCGATATACCAAGGATACTGAGGAAGGTGAGAGTGGAATTTGCAGAGGAACTGGCAATAATTTTTCAGTCTCAATTAGACTTAGAGGCAGTGCCAGTGGACTGGAGAATTGCAAATGGTGCACCCCTATTTTTAAAGAAAAGGGGTAGAGATAAGCCCAGTAAATACAGGCCAGACAGTTTAACTTCATTGGGTGGGGAAATTTCTAGAGACAATAGTTTAGAGCAAAAATGCTAGCCACATGACAATGTGAGTTAATTAAAGAAGAGTGGATTTCTTAAATGTCAGTCTTACTTCTGTGGTGGGTAAATTATTGGAGAGGATTATGAGAGATAGTATTTATGATTATTTCGAAAAGCACAGTTTGATTAGAAATAGTCAGCATGGCTTTGTGAGGGGTGGGTCATGCCTCACAAGCCTTATTGAATTCTTTGAGGATGTGACAAAATAGCCCCTGCTGTGTTCATCCAGCTCTACACCTTGTTAGCTCTTGATGAAGGCAAAGCAGTGGATGTAGTGTATATGGATTTTAGCAAGGCATTTGATAAGGTTCCCCATGGTAGGCTCAATCAGAAAGTAAGGAGGCATGGGATTCAGGGAAATTTGGCTGTCTGGATATAAAACTGGCTGTCCAATAGAAGACAGGGTGGTAGTAGATGGAAAGTATTCAGCCTGGAGCTTGGTGACCAGTGGTGTTCTGCAGAGATCTGTTCTGGGACCTCTGCACTTTGTGATCCTTATAAATGACTTGGATGAGGAAGTGGAAGGGTGGGTTAGTAAGTTTGCTGATGACACGAAAGTTGGTGGAGTTGTGGATAGCGTGGAGGGCTGTTGTAGGTTGCAAAGGACATTGACAGGATGCAGAGCTGGACAAAGAAGTGGCAGATGGAATTCAACCCAGAAAAGTGAGGTTAATGGCAGGATTCTTGGCAGTGTAGAGGAACAGAGGGTTTTTGGGATCCACGTCCATAGATCCCTCAACGTTGCTACCCAAGTTGACAGGGTTGTAAAGAAGGTGTATGGTGTGTTGGCTTTCATTGGCAGGGGAATTGAGTTTAAGAGCCATGAGGTTATGCTGCAGCTCTTATAAAACTCTGGTTAGACCACACTTGGAATATTGTGTTCAGATCTGGTCGCCTCATTATAGGAAGAATGTGGAAGCTTTAGAGAGGGTGCAGAGGAGATTTACCAGGATTCTGCCTGGACTGGAGGGCAGGTCTTAAGAAGAAAGGTTGAGGGAGCTAGGGCTTTTTTCATTGGAGTGAAGAAGGATGAGAGGTGACTTGATAGAGATGTACAAGATGATGAAAGGCATAGATAGAGTGGATAGCCAGAGACTTTTTCCCAGGGTGGAAATAACTATTACAAGGGGGCATAATTTTAAGGTGACTGGAGGAAGGTATAGGGGAGATGTCAGAGGTAGGTTCTTCACACAGTGAGTGGTGGGCGTGTGGAATGCGCTGCCGACAGTGAGACTTTTAAGCAACTCTTGGATAGGCACATGGAGGATAGTAAAATGTAGGGTATGCAGGGTCGGCACAACATTGTGAGTCAAAGGGACTGTACTGTGCTGTACTGTTCTATGAAACCACATCTAGAGAACTGTGTGTAAGTTTCACGGCACATGGTGGAATTTGAATTCAATAATGATGACCACGAATCGATTGTTGGGGAAAAACCCATCTGGTTCACTAATGTCCTTTAGGGAAAGAAACTGCCATCCTTACCTGGTCTGGCCTACATGTGACTCCAGACCCACAGCAATGTGGCTGCCTCTCTGGGCAATAAATGCTGACCTAACCAGCGACGCTCTCATCCCGTGAACAAGTATTAAAAAAATAGAGGCATAGACTATTTTCTAAATGGGAAATGGATTTGGAAACGTGAAGCACAAAGAGACTTGGGAGTCCAAGTACAGGATTCTCTTAATCAACATACAGACTCATTTAGCAGTTAGGAAGGCAAATGCAATGATAACATTCATTTCAAGAGGGCTAGAATACAAGATCTGAGATGTACTGCTGTGGCTATATAAGGCTCAGGTCAGACCGCATTTGGAAGATTGTGAGCAGTTTTGGACCTTGTATCTAAGGAAGGATGTGCTGGCGTTGGAGAGTTCCAGAAGTGGTTTACAAGAGTGATCCTGGGGATGAAGGGTTTGTCATATGAAGAGTGGTTGACAACTCTGGGTCTGTACTTGAGGGAGTTTAGAAGGAGAGGGCATCTGATTGAAACTTACAGAATACTAAGAGACCTGGCTATAATGGAAATAGAGAAGATGTTTTCATTGCCACAGGAGACTGGTTCACTGAGTGTATTTAAGACAGGCAGTGGTAGGTTTTGATTAGTAAGGTGATCAAAGGTTATGGGGAGAAGGCAGAAGAATAGGATTGATAAACATACCAGCCATGATCAAATGGCAAAGTGGACTCAATTGGCTGAATGACATCATTCTGCTCCTAGACAACAAGGTGCAGGGCTGGATGAACACAGCAGGCCAAGCAGCATCATAGGAGCAGAGAGGCTGATGTTTCGGGCCTAGACCCTTCATCTCCTATATGTTATGGCCTTAACAGAGAGTGTTGATGAGGGCAATGCTGTTGGTGTGATGTACATGGGTCTCCAAAATTCACTTGATGGAGTTCCACGGAACAGAATTGTGTGCAATGTTATATCTCTTGAAATAAAAAAGACAATAACACATATATACAGAATTGGCTCATTAACAGGATGATGTTGTAGTGTAATGGATAATGGATGCTCTCTGAGCTGGAGAAGACTTTTCCTACTATTTTCCTCATTAATGATCTAGACCTTAGTATACAGAACATGATTTCAAAATTGTGCAGGGCTGGATGAACACAGCAGGCCAAGCAGCATCATAGGAGCA
>NC_063334.1:126364223-126378112 GCF_021869965.1 Rhincodon typus
TGCTCCTATGATGCTGCTTGGCCTGCTGTGTTCATCCAGCCCTGCACCTTGTTGTCTCAGATTCTCCAGCATCTGCAGTTCCTACTATCCATGATTTCAAAATTTGTGGATGATGTGAAACTCGGAAATGTATTTAATCTGTGAGGGGATAGTGAAGAACTTCGAACAGCCATAGGCAAATTGATAGACTAGCAGGCAGGTGACAGATGCAATCCAATGTAGAGTAATGTGAGGTAATTCATTTTGTGAGGAAGTAAATGGAGAAATGATATAAAAGAAACAAATCTAAAGGTGGTACAGTTGCAAAGAGACCTGGCTGTGTGTGTGCACAAATCATTACAGGGTATTTTGAGATCATGCTAAAAAGGCATTCAGTATCTGTGCTTAACAGGAGCTTAAAATACAAGAGCAAGATGGATATGTTCAACTTGATTAAGATGTTAGTTTGGCCTAAGGTAGAATATTGCTTCTTCCAGTACTAGATGTAACAGTTTAGAAAGGATGTAAAGACATTGGAGACAATGCAGAAGAGATTTACGAGAATAGTTCCAAGGATGAGAGATTTTCCTTGGGAGTGGAGAAGGGTGAGAGGAAATTTGATAGAGTGTTCAAAGTCATGAGGATCCTGGTCAGGTTGGATACAGAGAAACTTATCAAAGAAACTTATGGAAGAATTGAGAAGGAGAGGCACAGATTTAAAGTAACTAGCAAAAGAAACAAGTGTGATATGTGAAAAAATATCACACTGTGAGTGGTTAAGATCTGGAGTGCACTGCCTGAAAGGTTGATAGAGGCAGATTGTATCAATGTATTTGAAAGGATATTGGACTGTTATTTGAAAAGGAACAGCATGAAGGGTTACAGGGAGTGGGTAGGAGAATGGCATCTAGTGAAATGCTGACTCAGAAAGCAAATGCAGACATGATAGGCTTATTGCCTTTCTTCTGCATTTTAAAACTTCAATGACTCTGAGTATTACGGAATCCTTTACATCTACCCAACCACATGAGGCCTAAGTTTAATACCTCATCTGGAACACAGCAGTTATAATCATATGATATTTCCTTATGACACCACAGGAATATTAGTCTTTATTTTTGCACTCAAGCCCTAGATGGAGCTTTAACACAAACCTTATAACAGAGCCAGACTGTTGCCAGCTGTGCCACGGCTGACACACTTATTCCATAAAAACTTTTTTTTCATTTGTTTTTAATCATGGTGCCATGAAACAAGTTACATTAAATATAGATGTGGGGCAGGAGTAGGTAATTTAGTCCTGTGTAGAACGTTACAGGACAGATGGTGGCTACTTGGTCCATTTTTGTTTTGCTGGCTGTTTTGAGAGATTTCTTGACAACTCATCAATTAATCTTAGATTCTGAGACATTCAGCTCATTAAGTCCATTTCAGCTGTTTACGAAGCAGTACAGTCAGTCTTGCTGCCCCACTCGATCTTCCTAACCCTATAGATTTAGTTCTTTTGATTTGCACAAACAATTTCCTTTTGAAATCGTTGATTATTTCTTTTTCCCTATCTATCGACACCGCCCCCCACCCCCGAAACTTTCTTTGCTATAAGAAAAATAAAACCAGCTTTTTACTTTCTGGGTAAATATGCTATGGAGTAAATTATTAAATGAACAGCCGGTATGCAAACTATTCACTGCATTACATTCATGTACTCTTTATGTAACTGCATCAAAGGACTCAATCAGATTCACCAAACAGGTGAGAATAATCTTGTCCTTGATAGTGATCTCTAAAATTGGTCCCACCAAGGACATTGAATTGACTGGACCATGCTGCCAAATTTGTGTTGCCAGCAAACTTGTAATATTACATGTGAATCCCTCATCCAAATTGTTGATATCTGTTGTGAATAGCTGAGGTCCAAGCATGAGTCCTTGTTGTACCATTATTGTCATGCCTTCTACATCAAAGGACCAATTATTCCCACTCTTGGTTTACTGTATGCTAACCAATTCATCATTCATGCCTGTATATTACCACCAATCTTATGTGCTTTAATTTTGCATACTAATCTCTTGTGGGGACTTTATCAAAAGATTTTTAAATATCCAAATAACCATACATACTGGTTCTGCCTCATCTACTCAAATAGTATTGCTTCATATAACTCCAGTAGGTTTGTCAGATATGATTTCACTTTTGTAAAGTCAATTTGACTTTGTGCAATCCTATTGATATTTTCTAAGTGTCTTGTTATCACATCCTTTACAACAAAGTCCAGCACTTTTTCGATTACTATGTTAGACTAAGTATTCTGTAATTCACTTTCCCTCTTTTGCTCGCTCTTTTTTCAAATAGTTCGTTTATATTTCCAATCCAATCAGAGGTATTTGGGAGTCATTATCCATGAATCACAAAAACTAAAATCCATGTTCAGTGGTATTAGGGAAGGCAAATGGAATATTGGTATTTATTTCAAAGAGATGGAATTTACAAGTGGGGAGTTTTTGCAGGAACTATATAAGAAAGCAAAATCCTTGTGAAGACGATGACCTGCCTTCACATTGAAAATAACCTCCATTGTGTTGTGTGACACTATCACCGTGCTAAATAGGACAGACTTCAAACAGATCCAGCAACTCAAGTCTGGGTATACAATGCTGTGAGCTGCCAACAGCAGCAGAATTGTACTGCAGCGCAATCTGCAAACTCATGGCCCGGCATATCTCCCACTTAACCATTTCCATCAAGCCAGAGGATCAACCTTCGTTTAGTGGGGATGCAGGAGCACATGCCAGGAGCACCACCAGGCATACCTAAAAATGAGGTGTTAACCTGGTGAATCTATCAAAAAGGACTCCCTACCTGCCAAACAGCAAAAGCAGCAAGTGATAGACAGAGCTAAATGATCCCACAATCAATGGATCAGATCTGAGCTCTGCAGTCCTGCCTCATCCAGTCATGAATTAAACAACGCAGTGCAACAAATATCCCATCCTCAATAATAGAAGAGCCCAACACATAAGTACAAAGGATAAAGCTGAAGCATTCGCAGCAATCTTCAGCCAGAAGTGTTGAGTGGATGATCCACCTCAGTGGTCCCTAGCATCACAGATACCAGTCTTCAACCATATAGATTCACACCACCTCATACCAAGAAATGGTTGGAGGCATTGGATATTGCAAAGGCTATGAGCCCTGATAACATACCAGCAATGAAGGCAGCTCTGAAGACTTGTGTTCCAGAATTGCTGCTCCCCTAGCCAAGCTGTTCCAGGACAGCCACAATTCTGGCATTTAGCTGGCAATGTAGAAAATTGCCAGATGTGTCCTGTACATACAAAGCAGGACAAATCCAACCCGTCCAATTACCGCCCCATCAGTCCACTCTTGAACAACAGTGCTATCAAGCAGCACCTGCTCAGCAATAATCCACTCAGTGATGCCCAGTTTGGGTTCCTTAGTTCCTGATCTCATTACAGCCTTGGTTCAAACATGGACAAAAGAGCTGAATTCCAGAGATGAGGTGTGAGTGACAGCCCTTGAGATCAAGACTACATTCAATGGAAAGTGTCATCAAGGACCCCCAGCAAAATTGGACTCAATGGGAATTGGGGGGCAAAATCTCAGCTGGTTGGAGTCATACCTGGCACATAGAAAGATGGTCATGTTTGTTGGAGGTCAGTCACTTCAGGTCCAGGACATCTGACCATCTTCAGCTGCTTCATCAATGGCCTTCCCTCCATTATTAGGTCAGAAATGAGGATTTTTGCTGGTGACTACACAATTCACAACTCCTCAGATACTGAAGCAGTCCATGTTTAAATGCAACAAGATCTGGAGAATATCCAGGCTTTGGCTGACAAGTAGCTAGTAACATTCATGCTACACAAACGCCAGGCTATGACCATCTCTAATAAGAAATCAGCCGCCAACCCTTGACATTCAATGGTCTTACCATCACTGCATCCCCACTATCAATAGACCAGAAAATAAACTGGACTTGCCATATAAATACAGTGGCTATAAGAGGAGGTCAGGAGCCAAGAATTCTGCAGTGAGTAACTCACCTACTGATTGCATGTCCACCATCTTCAAGGCACAAGTCAGGAGTGTCTTGAAATATGTCCCACTTAACTGGATGATTGCAACTTCAACAACACTCAAGAAGCTTAACACCTTCGAGACAAAACAGCCCATTTGATTGGTGCCACATCACAAACATCTGCTCCCTCCACCACCAAAGCTCAGTCACAGCATTGTGTACTATCTATGAGATGCACTGCTGAAATTCACCAAAGATCCTTAGATAACAGCTTCCAAACCCATGATTACCCTCATCTAGAAAAACAAGGACAGCAGATACATGAGTACACCTGACCTTCAAGTCCCCCTCTGAGCCACTCACCACCCTGACTTAGAAACATAACACCGTTCCTTTACTATCACTAGGTCAGAATCCTGGAATTCCCTCCATAACTGTGTTACATGTCTACATACAGCACATAGATTTGAGCAATTCTAGAATGTAGCTCACTTCCCAAGGGAATCTAAAGATGGGCAGTAACTGCTGGCATAGCTAGCAATGCTCCCATCTCATGAACGAGATTTTAAAATAAAGGCATTGATGTTTTCGATCAGCCACAAGTGTATTGAATGGTGGGGCTAGTTCAATGGGCTGAATGTACTCCTAAGTCTCATGAACTGATGCCAACAGCGTAGGTTCAAGTCCCATACTGGCTGAGGTTACCATGAGGATCTCTCCTTCTCCACCTTGCCCCTTGCCTGAGGCAAGATGATTCTCAGGTTAAGCTACCACCAGTTGTGTCTCTCTAATGAGAAAGCAGCTCTATTGTCCTCTGAAACTGTTGCGGCTTTGTCTCCCATGTTCTAGCCTTTCAAGCCTGCTCTGCCATTCAGTATGATCACAGCTAATCTTCAGCTTCAACTCTAGTTTCCTACTTGCTCCCATAATTTTTTGATTCCCTCAAAGACCAAAAATTTCAATTCTGAATTGACTCAATGCTAAAACAATTATGTTTCTGGAGTAGACAATTCCAAAGACTAATAAAACTGAAAGAACTGCGGATGCTGTAAATCAGGGGGAAAAGCAGAAGTTGGTGGAAAAGCTCAGCAGGTCTGGCAGCACCTGTGAAGAAAAATCAGAGTTAACATTTCGGGTCTGGTGACCCTTCCTCAAAACTCTGTTTTTTTTTCCAAAGACTAATAGCCCTTTTAGTAAAGAAATTTCACCTAACCACTGTCTTAAATTTATCATCTCTTTATCCTGAAATGAGGCCTTGTTCTTGATTCCTCAGCCAGAAAACAATATTTCAATATCCACCCCCTCAAGATCCTTCAGAATGTTGAATGTTGGAATAAAAATCACCTCTCAGATTTCTAAACTCCAAAGAATATAGGAACAAAAACAGAAGTTGCTGGAAAAACTCAGCAGGTCTGGCGGGATTTGTGTGGAGAAATCAAAGTTAACATTTCGGATCCAGTGAACATTCCTTAGAACAGAGAAGATAGACATAATTGACACAGCCTTTCATCATAGGATAACCCAATCATACCAAAGACCAATCTCATGATCCTTTGCTGTACAACCTCCAATAGAAATGTATTCATTTGGAAATATGAAGACCAAAACTGCATATATTATTCCAGATATTGCCTCACCAAAGTTCTGCATTACAAGATTTCTTATTTTTGTCAATCAATTCCATTGAAATAAAAGCCAACATATTATTTGCCTTCCTAATCATTCGCTATACACCTTCATGTGGACATTTTATGTTCCTTGTAGAATTACATCCAAATCATTTAACACATCAACATTTACAAGTTCGTCAAAATGTTTCTTCTCAACAAGACTCAAGTTCTGTATTACCAAATGACTATTTACAAGTTTTACACCTTTAAAAAATATTCTACTTTCCTATTCTTAGAATCAAAGTGAATAACCTCACCCTCATTGACATTATATTCCTTCATTTGTCACCTTATCCTCACTCACACCCTGAGTATATCCCTTTGTATCCTTTTTCCAGTTATGTAGCAGTTTGTGTTCCCACTTACCTTTATATCACCGACAAACCTATATACACTATTCTCTACTTCTGTGTTGAAGCCGTTAATACAGATTGTAAATAGTACTCGGTCTTAGCTATTGTTTGTTAACTAATCCTCTAGCCATGCTCATCTCTCAACAGTTATGTGGGAAAGGTGAAGGCATCAACAAGTTGGCTGACATTTTTTTCTCAACAGAAGTTGCAACATTTGCAGGAGGAAAAAAACCGAGAGATTGCAGCACTTCGTCGGACCATTCGCGAACTTGAACAGCAGCAAGATTGCAATCAAGGCTCGTACGTTAAACGCCGAAGGTTTTAGTATCAACATATTTTGATGCATAGTCTTTCTGTAGGTGCAATGTTATCACCCTACCTCGAACCCACACTTCTGTTTTTTGAGGATCTATTCTCATTCTCTATTTGTGGCTCTTGGTGTCTGGTATAGTGTCCTTTGATTGTTCAACTGAATATTTTTTTAAAAATAGTATTTCTGGTGAAATGTTTAACTGCAATAAAATTGCAACAGTAGAGTATCTAATAAGTAGTGTTAAGAAGTTTGGTAATTTTTATAGATATACATGAAATTATTGTGTAATACTTATTGCAATATGCAGCCACATTTTGGGAGAATTTTAATGTGCAAGTGCAAATGGGTTTGTATATGGGTAACACGTTCAAACTGAAGAGAACAGATTTTCATTGCCCAAATTGGGATCAAATGCAGGTAGGATAGAAAACAATGGTTGCTATGCAGGGTTGTGGATGTCTCTCTTCCCGCCTTTAGCCATTTTCATGAGACCAAGGTAGAGAGGCTGATCTGCAAAATCCACCATCTCCTATAAAGGAGGCAGTTGATAGCATGTTTTATGTGTATAACCCAACATTGTATTCAACACAAGGTCTTTATTGAAGTGAACTTAAGATGTCCGCCTACAGTGTGTGCTTCATGGCAAGGAAATAAAGTCACCATAGTCCCAGAAAACCACAGGGCTGCACTGTCATTAGAGAGAGATAAGTGGTGGTGATTTATTCCAAGGGTCATCATGCCTCAGGTGAGGGGGTAAGGTGGAGAAAGAAGGTTCTTCATGGTAACATCAGCAGGTACAGGAATTGCATCACACACCAGCCATGCAGCCAACTTGCTTAACTGACCTCCAGTGCTTTATAAGAGATTACATAATTACAACAGACAAGGGAGGCCATTTGTACATGATGGCATTTCAATCGAAACAATACCTGCAGCCTTTTTATACAAAATTGCAGGTATTATCATGTACATTTTGAATTATCCAAGATACCAAAAAGACAAGTCGTGCATTATCAGTTCATTATTCCTGTCTACTTTTGCATATGATGTTGCAATGCTGGTGTTGGACTGGGGTGGACAAGGTCAAAAATCACACGACACCAGGTTATAATCCAACAGGTTTATTTGAAAATGCAAGCATTCGGAGCCCAAACATTACACCTGAGGAAGGAGCTGAACTGCAAAAGCCTGCGTTTTGACCTTATCTTTGCATATGCATTGCATACATAGTCCTTAAATCTTGCTGGTGTCTTACTGGATCAAGTATGTGTTGATATCGCTTACTGTTCGCTTAGCTGATTTGATTCACCAGGGAGTGCTATTTCTGTCTCATTTTTTGTTTCTATGGTTACCCATTGTTGTTTCATTAATGTTGCATTGCTGTGGACCTTTGGGTCTGTTGGTTCATACATGATCTGTGTAGGTGGTAAATTCACTTCTTCCTGATCAGCTGCCTGCAGTTGGGGAACCACTTCGAGAATTGCCCATATATACCTGTACTTTTTTTTATGCATTCATAAGACATAGGAACACAAGTAGGCCATTGAGCCCATTGAGTCTGCTCAGCCATTCAACAAGGTACTGCCTAATCTGAAAATCCTTAACCCCACATTCCTGCTTTATATTCATAACCCTTAAATTGCTTGCTGATTAAAAGACTGTCTACTCAGCCTTGAATATACTGAATTATAGCCCTCTGCAGTAAAGAATTTCACAGATTCATTACCGTCCCAGAGAAGACATTCCTCTTTGTCTGTTATAAATGAATGACCCATATTTTAAGATTATGCCCTCTGGTGCTAAACTCTCCAAAAAGAGGAAAAAGACTTTCCACATCTACTCTGTCAAGCCTCCTAAGCATGTTTCAATAACGTCACCTTTCGGTCTTCTGAATTACAATGAGTACCGGGCCAATCTACTGAACTCACCTCATAAGACAGTCCCTCCATATCTGGTCCAGTGAGTCTTCTCTGGACTGCCTCTGATGCCAGTATATCTTTCCATAGATTAGAGGCCCAAAGGTTTTCACAGTACTCACAGGTATAGTCTGACAAATGGCTTGCAGAGTTTTAGCAAATGCTTTATAGTCTGTTCCCTTTGAAATAAAGATCAAAATTCCATTTGTGCCTGCCTCTTTGCAGGATTTGGGGAACAATCCCTCCTCTACAACTAGCACCGGCACTCTTCTACACCGGCACCATCCGTCACCTCTTACTCTGTTATATTGATGACTACATCGGTGCTGCCTCATGCTCCCATGAGGAACTCGAGCAGTTCATCAACTTTGCCAAGGCCTTCCACCCTGCCCTCAAATTAAACCCCACACAGAGAACCTAAAAGCCCTCCACTTCTTCCTCTTCTCTAGGCCCAACCAGTCCCCTTTCTCTGACACTCTCATTCGCTTGGCAGAACTGGTCCTCACCCTCAACAATTTTCCTTTGATTCCTCCCACATCCTGAAAACTAAAGGGCAGCCATGGGCACCCACATGGGCCTGAGCTGTGCCTGCCTCTTTGTAGGATTTGTGGAACTGTCCCTCTTCCACAACTACACCGGCATCATCCCCTAGCTCTTTCTCTGCTTTATTAATGATTGCATCCATGCTGCCTTGTGCTCTCATAAGGAGCTTAAGCAGTCCATCAACTTTTCCAACACCTTCCACCCCACACTTAAATTCACCTGGACCATTTCTAACATCTCCTTCCTCTTCCTGGACCTCTCTGTCTCCATCTCCAGAAATCGACTCACCACTGACATCTATTTCAAATCCATGATTCCCACAACTACCTCAACTATATCTCCTCTCACCCACTCTCCTACAAAAATTCTATCCCATACTCTCAATTCTTCTCCCTCTGCCCCATCTGCTCCCAGAATGAGGTGTTTTACTCCAGGACATCCCAGATATCCTCCTACTCTAGGGACCATAATTTCCCCTCCTCTGTAATTAAGGATGCCCTGAACCGCATCTCCTCCATCTCCCGCACTTCTGCCCTCAAACCCTCTCCTCCAACAACAATAAGGATAGAGTCCCCTTAGTCCTCACATACCACCCCACCAACTTCCGAATCCAACGCATCGTCCTCCGACATTTCTGCCACCTACAATCAGACCCCACCACCAAAGAAACATTTCCCTCCACATGCCTGTCTGCTTTCCACAGGGACCATTCATTCCACACCCTCATCAGCTGTATGCGCCCCAATTTCTCCACTACATCCAGTACCTTTCCCTGCAACCGCAAGAGGTGCAGCACTGCCCCTCCACCTCTCCCCTCACCTCCGTCCAAGGACATTCTGACCCACCAAACATCAAATTCCCATGACCCCGAGCCAACAAGATGCAAAAGAAAAAGCCATACTGTCGCCATTGGATTGCTTGAGGAGTAAGCCTCAGTTGACTGTCTTTGGCTGTTGGCTTCAGATCGGCCAGCAGCTCTTGGGGAACCAGGAAGGCACTGTTAAGGCCTGCGATAGGCTGAGATACTCACAGAAGCTTGCCAGTTAGTTCTAAACAATCTGATTAGCATGCAATCAGTCGAGTCTTCTCTCTGTTGAGGATGACATGTCAGGTGACAGCTAACACTTCTAGCCCCACATTCTTAAAAGTTAAATCGCTGCCTTGGATTTTTTTTTGTTCCATTGAATTTCTAAGGGTTATCATCTTTTAATTCGGTTTCATTCAGAAGGAATTGGAGTGTATCATTTCCCCCAAAAATGGTGTTTTAATTTAAAGTTAATCAGTTACTTTCCCAATTTTGGTTTTTGTTCCAGGACTCCCTTTAAGATTCTTTAGTTAACGTATTAATTAATTTACTTGATTAACTTAAACATATGAAAATAGATACTTCCACAGGGGCTGGAGTGCAACATCAACCTTGTAATTAATTCTAATTTGATGTATTTCTGTCATGGTTTTGTTTTAGTTATAATTACATAAAATGCCACCTTCAAAGGAGCACGCATCCTTATTTAGTTACTACAGTGTTGGTGGTGGCGCAGTGGTACACAATCAGGAAGGTGTTGTCTCGGAAAGCCTCAGTTTTGTCTCCAGATCGTAAGAAGTCTCAGGGCATCAGGTCAAACATGGACAAGGAATTTCCCCTACAGATTACCACCAACCACACCCCCTCAGCTGATAAATCAGTACTCCTTTATGTTGAACACCATTTGGAGGAAGCAACAAAAGTGGTAAGGGCACAGAATGCATCTGCCCAGGGAAGTCCAACACAAAATGTGACTCGGAAACACCACTATTAAACAAGCTGGTTGAGTACTGAAGGGCATAGCTCCTGTGACTGGGCCTATGAACTGAAAAAGGGGAAATATCATCAGACATGGTCCTCATCAATTTACCTGACACAAATGTAAATAGATCCGTGACAATATCAGTAGGATAGCTGCAGCACAGTTCTTGTGGAGATGGAGTTCTACCTACACATAAAGAATACCCTCCAATGTGTTGTGTGACATTATTGGGTCAATTTCTGGCAAAGCAAAAAGTTGGTATCCCTAAGGAAGTGTGGACCATCAGCAGGAGCAAAATTCCATTCAATCACAATCTCTAACTTCATAGACAGCAGAATCCCCACTCTACCATTGCTATTAAGCCTGAGATTGCATCTGTATCTCAATACTTTGATGTGCTCCTTGAAACACTGTGCTCTATTTCCATCTCCTTTAAGAGTTGCCTGAAATTTCTGCACTCCTGGCTTAGTTTCCATTGTTTCAAAACAGCTATCCATATGTTGAACTAAGCAGTAAAAGACTTTATGAGATTTACAAAGGTCTTACTGTAAATCTGTCAGTGTTATTGCAAATATATAACACCAATATTAGTTTCCACCTTTCCCTTTTGAACCCTATCCTTGTCCAAACCCAACTCCCTACTGGGGAAGAACACAGCTCTTTTTTATGTTAAACATCCACCACCAATTTATCTGATCACCAATCAACAAATTACAAACACTTCCACCAAAAGGTAAGGAAAACAAGAGAGGGGACGAAGCTAAAACAGCATTGGAAAGGGAGTTATGAACCCATCTCTTTTTTTCTCTTTTACCCACCGCCCAAATCAATAAAATTACAGAATGAACCAAATAATGAACACTGCCTATCTGGGGCAGTCTAATAATAACAACAAGCAAAAAAGTGGGGAAACCAAGGAAGAAATTAAATAAAATAGTATTGGAGAGGGAGATCATGCATTCCAGCCTGTGATGGTAACCTCTAAAAGCTTCAAGAATACTGGGGGATAGCACATACACCTCCTTCAATGAAACCCAGGCGTGATTGTAGTCAGGGAAGAGAGGCGGGTGGTTAGGAATTACAATCCCTTCATGGCCTGCTATCTGGACCTTTTTGATGGCTACCTTATCCAGGCCCAGGAGCAAGTCTTTAAACCAGACCGTGCAACTCCAGATTGGGTGAAGAACTCAGTTTTTTGTCTAAAAGATCCCAGCTTTTAATTTTTCTTTTTTTTTAAATATCTGGGAGTTTTCTCACACACAACTGATTTTCTTTCCCCATCACCAAATCAGTGACTTTTTAAAAACTGCTACATGCCACCAAATTGAATGATTAAAACAACCAAACAAACAACAATTAACCACTGCTCACAAGTGACAAAAAAAAAATCAAGGGAAGGGCTATATCAAAATGGTGTCAGAGGAAAGAGTGCAGCTCTAACAACACTCAAGAAGTTTGACACAATCCAGGACAAAGCAGCCTGCTAGACTGGCACCACATCCACAAACATCCTCTCCCTCCACCACTGACGCTCAGTAGCAGCAATGTGTATCATCTAAAGAACTGATCATCGACTTCAGAAAGAAAGGAGGAGAACACACCCCCATCTACATCAATGGAGCTGAGGTTAAGAGAGTGAAGAACATCAAGATCCTCGGAGTGACAATAACCAACAGCCTGTCCTGGATTTCCTACATAGATACAACAGTGAAGAAGGTACAACAATGCCTCTTCTTCCTCAGGCAGCTCAGGAAATTTACCATGTTCATAAGGTCCCTCAACACCTTCTACAGATGCACCATTGAAAACATACTGTCCGCGTGCATAACAGCCTGGTATGGAAACTGCTCTGCCCAGGACCGTAAGAAACTACAGAAGGTGGTGTGCACAGCCTGGACCATCACGGAAGCCAACCTTCCATCCATGGTCTGTACTTACACGGCTCGCTGCTGCGGAAAGGCAGCCAACATCATCAAAGACCCATCACGCCCCACACCCAGAAGATCATCAGGCGCCATTTCCACCACCTCCAGCGAGGTGCCACCACCAGACACATATTTCCCTCCCCTCCCTTGCCCGCCTTCCACAGGGACCGTTCCCTCCGGGACACCCTAGCCCACATTTCCTTCACCCCCAACACTTCCCAACAGCCCCATGGCACCTTCCCCTGTAACCGGCGAAGGTGCAACACCTGCCCATTTACCTTCTCCCTCCCCAGTATCCAAGGGCCCAAACATACCTTCCAGGTGAAGCAACACTTCACCTGCACTTCCCAGAATCTAGTCTACTGCATTTGCTGCTCACAATGTGGTCTCCTCTACATTGGGGAAACAAAACGTAGGCTAGGTGACCGCTTCGCAGAATATCTACATTCTGCTCACAAAAAAGACCCTGAGCTACCTGTTCCCTGCCACTTTAACACACCACCTTGCTCCCTGGCCGTCTCTGTGTCTGGTTTGCTGCAGTGTTCTAGTGAAGCCCAACGCAAGCTGGAGGAACAACACCTCATTTTCCGCTTGAGGACCCTGCAGCCCTCCGGACTCAATATGGAGTTCAATAATTTTAGGGCCTAAACTCTCCCATGTCCCAGTCCCCTATCCCACACACCAGGCCTTGTTACCACATAGCCTGCCACTACACACCCCCTGTTGTTAGTCACTAACAGTCCCCATTAACAACTATTCACCCTCGCAGCCTGATCGTTATCAACTCATTTGTCTGTCCAACTGCTCTTCTCTCTCTCTTTAGGCTCTATCCTATCATTTACTCCATACCCCACCCATCTCCCTATTTTCTGCATATAAACTTACATTTTCCCAGCCACCATCAGTTCTGAGGAAGGGTCACTGGACCCGAAACATTAACTCTTTTCTTTCCTTCACAGATGCTGCCAGACCTGCTGAGCTTTTCCCGCAACTTTGTTTTTGTTCACAGAACATTATCTGGGTCTCTAGATTAACAGTCCAGCAATAATACCACTAGGCCATCACCTCAGATGACCAACATCCTGCTGAAAGAGCTCCTTAAATGGAGGAAAGTGAGGTACAGAACCAGAATTACAGAGAGACAATTACAGAATTTGGAGATCAGGTAACTGAAGGCACAGCCACCAATGATGAAACAATTAAAATTGCCAAGGTAAGTACTGCACTTCCTCCACAACAACACACAATGCTGGGGCCCCCCAAGGAAGCATCCTCAGTTCCCTACTCTCCTTGCTGTACACCTACAGCGGTGTTGCCAAATTCTTAACAAATGCAATCTACAAGTTTGCTGACACCACCGTAGT
>NC_063334.1:126378122-126380981 GCF_021869965.1 Rhincodon typus
TAACAAATGCAATCTACAAGTTTGCTGACACCACCGTAGTGGGACGGCTATCTAACAATGACAAGTCAGAATACAGAAGGGAGATAGTGGGCTTGGTGACATGGTACAATGAAAATAATCTGTCTCTCAACGTTGGCAAAACTACAGAACTGATCATCGACTTCAGAAAGAAAGGAGGAGAACATGCCCCCATCTACATCAATGGAACTGAGATTGAGAAGGTGGAGAGCATTAAGTTCCTCGGAGTGATGATAACTGACGACCTGTCCTGGATTTCCCACGTAGATGTGACAGTGAAGAAGGTACAACAACGCCTCTCCTTCCTCAGGCAGCTCAGGAAATTTGCCATGTCCATAAGGTCCCTCACCACCTTCTACAGATACACCATTGAAAACATACTATCTGGGTGCATAACGGCCTGGTATGGCAACTGCTCTGCCCAGGACTGTAAGAAACGACAGAAGGTGGTATGCACAGCCCAGACCATCACAGAAGCCAACCTTTCATCCGTGGACCCTATTCACACGGCTCGCTGCCACAGAAAGGCGGCCAACTTCATCAAAGACCCATCACACCCCGGTAATGACCTCTTACAGCCTCTTCCATCAGGCTGAAGGTACAGAATCCTGAACACACGCATCAGCAGGTTCAGGAACATCTTCTTCCTGGCCGTTATCAGACTGTTGAGTGGACTTCAGCCTCAAATAATGTAACCTGCAATGTAACCTATATGCCTCTAAGTCTTTTTGATCTGTATATCCTTTGCTTGCTGTGATCTGCCTGTGTCACTCGTAAACAAAGCTTTTCACTGTATTTCAGTACACGTGACAATAAAATCACGTGTACAAACAGAGTTGTTATCTCTGGTTTGTTACCCGTGCCACGTGCTAGCGAGGCGAGGAATAGGGAGAGAGAGCAGTTGAACACGTGGCTACAGGGATGGTGCAGGAGGGAGGGATTCAGATACCTGGATAATTGGGGCTCATTCTGGGGTAGGTGGGACCTCTACAAACGGGATGGTCTACACCTGAACCAGAGGGGGACCAATATCCTGGGGGGGAAATTTGCTAATGCTCTTCGGGAGGGTTTAAACTAATTCAGCAGGGGGATGGGAACCTGAATTGTAGCTCCAGTGTACAGGAGGTTGAGAGTAGTGAGGTCATAAATAAGGTTTCAAGGTCGCAGGAGTGTACCGGCAGGCAGGAAGGTGGTTTGAAGTGTGTCTACTTCAATGCCAGGAGCATCCGGAATAAGGTGGGTGAACTTGCAGCATGGGTTGGTACCTGGGACTTCGATGTTGTGGCCATTTCGGAGACATGGATATAGCAGGGACAGGAACGGTTGTTGCAGGTTCCGGGGTTTAGATGTTTCAGTAAGATCAGGGAAGGTGGTAAAAGAGGGGGAGGTGTGGCATTGTTAGTCAAGGACCGTATTATGGTGGCAGAAAGGACATTTGATGACAACTCGTCTACTGAGGTAGTATGAGCTGAGGTTAGAACCAGGAAAGGAGAGGTCACCCTGTTGGGAGTTTTCTATAGGCATCCGAAAAGTTCCAGAGATGTAGAGGAAAAGATTGCAAAGATGATTCTGGATAGGAGCGAAAGTAACAGGGTAGTTGTTATGGGGGACATTAACTTTCCAAATATTGACTGGAAACGCTATAGTTCGAGTACTTCAGATGGGTCAGTTTTTGTCCAATGTGTGCAGGAGGGTTTCCTGACACAGTATGTAGATAGGCCAACAAGAGGCGAGGCCACATTGGATTTGGTACTGGGTAATGAACCAGGCCAGGTGTTAGATTTGGAGGTAGGAGAGCACTTTGGTGATAGTGACCACAATTCGGTTACGTTTACTTTAGCGATGGAAAGGGATCGGTATATACCGCAGGGCAAGAGTTATAGCTGGGGGAAAGGCAACTATGAGGCGATGAGGCAAGATTTAGGATGCATAGGATGGAGAAGGAAACTGCAGGGGCTGGGCACAATTGAAATGTGGAGCTTGTTCAAGGAACAGCTACTGCGTGTCCTTGATAAGTATGTACCTGTCAGGCAGGGAGGAAGTGGTCGAGCGAGGGAACCGTGGTTTACTAAAGAAGTTGAATTTCTTGTCAAGAGGAAGAAGGAGGCTTATGTAGAGATGAGGCATGAAGGCTCAGTGAGGGCACTTGAGAGTTACAAGTTAGCCAGGAAGGACCTAAAGAGAGAGCTAAGAAGAGCCAGGAGGGGACATGAGAAGTCTTTAGCAGGTAGGATCAAGGAAAACCCTAAAGCTTTCTATAGGTATGTCAGGAATAAAAGAATGACTACAGTAAGATTGGGGCCGGTCAAGGACAGTAGTGGGAAGTTGTGCGTGGAGTCCAAAGAGATAGGAGAGGTGCTAAATGAATATTTTTCGTCAGTATTCACGCAGGAAAAAGACAATGTAGTCGAGGAGAATACTGAGATACAGTCTATTAGACTAGACGGGATTGAGGTTCATAAGGAGGAGGTGTTAGCAATTCTGGAAGGTGTGAAAATAGATAAGTCCCCTGGGCCGGATGGGATTTATCCTAGGATTCTCTGGGAAGCTAGAGAGGAGATTGCAGAGCCTTTGGCTTTGATCTTTATGTCGTCATTGTCTTCAGGAATAGTGCCAGAAGACTGGAGACTAGCAAATGTTGTCCCCTTGTTCAAGAAGGGGAGTAGAGACAACCCTGGTAATTATAGACCAGTGAGCCTTACTTCGGCTGTGGGTAAAGTGTTGGAAAGGATTATAAGAGATAGGATTTATAATCATCTAGAAAGGAATAATTTGATTAGGGATAGTCAACACAGTTTTGTGAAGGGTAGGTCGTGCCTCACAAACCTTATTGAGTTCTTT
>NC_063334.1:126395981-126435054 GCF_021869965.1 Rhincodon typus
GTCGGCGCAACATCGAGGGCCGAAGGGCCTGTACTGCGCTGTAATGTACTATGTTCTAAAATCAAATCAAAGCTTCCTCAGGTGGCTCAGGAAATTTGCCACGTCCATAAGGTCCCTCACCACTTTCTACAGGTGTACCTTTGAAAACACACTGTCCGGGTGTATAATGGCCTGGTGTGGCAACTGCTCTGCCCAGGACTGTAAGAAACTACAGAAGGTGGTATGCACAGCCCAGACCATCACAGAAGCCAACCTTCCATCCATGGACTCTATTTACATGGCTCACTGCTGCAGAAAGGTGGCCAACATCATCAAAGACCCATCTCACCCTGGTAATGATCTCCTACAACCTCTTCCATCAGGCAGAAGGTACAGAAACCTGAACATATGCACCAGCAGGTTCAGGAACATCTTCTTCCCGGCTGTTATCAGACTGATGAATGGACTCTGTAGCCTCAAATGACGCTGATTTTGCTCATGTTGATCTCACCTAGCACTGCCCTGTGCAATGTAACCTGTATGCCTCTATCTAGGTCTTTTTGATAGGTGCATCCTTTGCTTAGTATGATCTGTGTGTACACCTCGTAAATAAAGCTTTTCATTGTATTTCAGTACACGTAACAATAAAATCAATCAATCAATCAAGACACAAGTGGCCAGAATTAAAGGAATGCAGATATCTCAGAGGGCTGTGGGACTTTGCAAGATTTCAGAGATACAAAGGAGCAATGTGATTCAGGGGTTTGAAATAAAGGATGCTTATTTTAAAATCAAAACATTTCTTGACAAGGAAGGTGAGTGAACCCAGCATTGAAAGAGAAACAGGACTCATTGCATTTCAAGTCAGAGGCAGCAGAATTATAGAGGGTTGAACCTGGGATGCCAGGAATATGTTGAAATAGTCACGTTCAGAGGAAACAATAACATAAATCAGCAGCATATGGGCAGAGACAAGGGTGAATCTAAACACTGTCACAGAGGTGAAATTGGCTGTCTTAGAGATGCACAAATATGAAGCTGGAAGTTCTTCTCAGGATCAAATATGACACCAAGTTTGTGAATTGACTGGTTTATGTTCAGACTGTTGCTGGGGAGAAGGATGGAGACAGTTACTAAAGAACAGAATCTGGAGAAGCACCAAAATAATAATTTCAGACTTCCCAAACATTTTTGCACAGTCAGAACGTGTAATATAGGTGGATGTCCAACATGTGTGTGTCTGTTCTCTGAAGAAACTATCCTCTTCCTTTTTAAAGCTACAACTAAAGGGATGTATACAGTAAATCAAAGAGATGCCCAGAATTTGAGCCAAGATCAATACAGGGCACAAACCACCTCATAAAAACCAATGGGCAGGAGAATTGCAGAAATTTGGTCTTCCTACATCATGACACTTGAAGTGACTTGTTTTGGTCAGAGGAATGCAGACAGTAAATACAAATGAAAGGGCATGCTTGAAGGGGGATTTGGGTGTATATGCGCATAACTCATGGAAAACAGCAGGACAGATTGAAAGCAGGGTTAATAAGGTATCCTGGGACTACCATGAGGAGTAAAATTTTTTATAAAGTAAGTTATCTAAAATTATATCAAATATTTGTTCAGCCTCAACAGGAGAATTGCATTCAGTTTTGTACAAAGCATGTTAGGAAAAGGTTGTTGACTTGCTTGCCAAGCTGGCTTGTTTTTGTTCAGACATTTCATCACCATGCTATGTGACTTCATCAGTGGAGCCTCCGATGAAGCGATGTTATTCTACTCTGCTTGGAATTTATACTGTCCGGTCCGTTATGGTGAGCACTGTCATTTCCGGTTTTGATCTGTATGGGTTTATATATGGGGTCCAATTCTATGTGTTTGTTGATTGCATGATGGGTGGAGAACCATGCCTCTAGGAATTCCCGTGCGTGTCTATGTTTGGTTTGGGCTACTATGGTTACCTTGTCCCAGTTAAACTGATGGCCTTCATTGTCTGAATGTATTGATATTAAGGAGAGTTTGTCGTGCCATTTTGCTGATAGCTGATGTTTGTGTATTCTGATGGCTAGTTTCCTCCCTGTCTGTCCGATGTAATGTTTGTGGCAGTAGTTGCATGGTATTTTGTAAACCATGTTGGTTCTGCACATTGTGGGAATGGGGTCTTTAATCCTTGTGAGTGTTTATCATAGAGTGGCTGTGGGCTTGTGGGCCACCATGATTCCTCATAGTCTTAGGAGTCTTGTTGTCAGGTCTGATATGTTCCTGATGTAGGGAAGCGTGGTCAGTGTGTCAGGTCGTGTTGTGTCCTCCTGTTGACTATTTAGTAAGCACTTGCGAGGAGTTCCAAACCTCAGTATACAGCAAAGCAACCCACACTAACCAAATCCTCAGCTTCCATAGCAACCACCACAACGTCCACAAACAAAGCAGCATTAGGACACTATTTAAACAGGCCACCACTCACTGCAACACTCTGAAACTACGCAGGAAAGACAAAGAGCACCGATACAAAATCTTTGCTATAAACTCTTATCCCCACAACTTCATCCACCGATGCCTACAAAACAGTCTACAACAGGAGGGACACAGTACGACCTAACACACTGACCACACTGCCCTACATCAGGAACATATCGGAACTGACAACAAGACTCCTAAGACCACTAGGGATCACGGTGTTCTCTCTTTTATTTCTCTTCTATTTTATTTTATTTAACCCTTGGTAAAGAGTTCACTCACAGTGATGGCATCGGCAGTGGCAAGTGGACCCAGCAGCACAGACTTGAGTGGGCCCAACAGTGTAGAATCGTGGCAACAGCATCAGAAGTGAGTTTGGGTACCTGGACGCATCTGTGTCCACAACCCAAGCTACAAATCTTCTTGAAACTTCAAATCAAATCATATTGAAGAGCATCCCACCTAGACCCAGCCACCCCCACCACCATAACTCTGCACAAAGTCTTCATCATGGTTAAGCCTCTTAACGTACACATGCCTAAATGCAATGGACAATTTTCTTTCGCCATGGCCAATCCACCCTAACCTGCACATCTTTGAACTGTGGGAGGCACTGGAGCACCTGGAGGAAACCCACACAGACACAGGGAGAATGTGCAAACTCCACACAGACAGTCACCCAAGTCTGGAATTGAACCCAGGTCCCAGGCACTATGAGGCAGCAGTGCTAACAAAGGCATTAAAAAGCATCAAAAAGATTTACAAGAATGTTTCCAACGATACACTTCAATTACAAGGATAGTTTGGACAGGTTGGGAGTGTTTACCTTGGAGATATTTGAGAGGAGATTTGATTGAGCTGTTCAAATTCATGAAGATATGTACACAGAGTAGCTGAGGAGGAACTGTTTCCATCGATGAAGGATTGAGAACCAGATTGGATAGATTTAAAATAATTGGCAAAGGAAGCAAGTGATGAGAAAAAGAAATCACAGACCAAATGGCTAAGATCTGAAATTTACCATCTGTAAATGTGGGGGAGGCAGGTTCACTCGCGTACTTAGGGTCTGGAATGTACTATCTGAGAGTGTGGGGGGAGACAGGTTCACTCGAGTGGTTAGGGTCTGGAATGTACTATCTGAGAGTGTGGGGGGAGGCAGGTTCTCTCGAGGGGTTAGGGTCTGGAATGTACTATCTGAGAGTGTGGGGGGAGGCAGGTTCACTCGAGGGGTTAGGGTCTGGAATGTACTGTCTGAGAGTGTGGGGGGAGGCAGGTTCACTCGAGGGGTTAGAGTCTGGAATGTACTGTCTGAGAGTGTGGGGGAGACTTGAGGATTTGAAGATTTTAAAATGAATTGGACCATTATCTGGAAGAAAACCATTTGTAGGACAATGTGAAAATGGTGAAGGGAGCGGTACATTTTCCATCAGAGGACCAACTCAGACATGATGGTTTGAATGGCCTCAATCTGTGCTGTAATCATTCTGTCAGTATGTTGGGGATGAGAGCCATATCCCAAGGTGAAGCTGTTATCATGTCAAAGAGTCACCCTGGGCCGGGGTAGTTAGGGATGGAGACCTGCAGTGACAATGGGTCATAGAGTCGTAGTGTCATGGAATTTTACAGCATGGAAACAGACCCTTTGGTCCAACTTGTCCGTGCCGACCAGCTATCCTAAATTGATCTAGTTCCATTTGGCCCATAGCCCTCCAAACCCTTCCTGTTCATATACGCATCCAGATGCCTTTTAAATGTTATAATTGTACCCGCCTCCACCACTTCCTCTGGCAGCTCATTCCATACACGCACCACCCTCTGTGTGAAAAAGTCACCCCTTAGGTCCCTCTTAAATCTTTCCCCTCTCACCTTAAACCTATGCCCCTCTAGTTTTGGACTCCCCTACCCTGGGCAAAAGACCTTGACTATTCACCCTACCGTGCCCCTCATGATTTTCTAAACTTCTATAAGGTCACCCTCACCTATGACATTCCAGAGAAAATAGCCACAGCCCTATTCAGCCTCTCCCTCTTGCTCAAGCCCTCCAACTCTGGCAACATTCTTGTAAATCTTTTCTGAATCCTTTCAAGTTTCACAACAGGTTTCCTACAGCAGGGAAACCACAATTGAATGCAATATTCCACGTGTGGCCTAACCAATGTCCTTACAGCTGCAAGATGACCTCTCAACTCCAATACTCAATGCACTGACCAATAAAGGCAAGTGCACAAGCCTACAACGTTTAATACCCCTGCTTCTGGGGCTCTACAGTGCACCAGGTAAAGCAGTTTTACATTCCCTTTTGCTTGCAGTCTCCAGCAATCTTTTTAAAGACCATTGGAGAAATAGACACTGAAGAAATGTGTGTCATTAGTGTATAGTGAAGTATGTTAGTATATAGGGAATGTAGGATGAAGCAATAAAAGATCAGCATTTACCTTCACCGCTGCCGTGTCTTGTCAAAGGCTCTCTTTTGCTCACAAGAAACTGCTTTGAGCTCAAACCTCAACTGAACCAGATAAAAATAACCAGAAAATCATTCACTTCAGATGGAACAAGGTCTCACTGTGGAGCAAACCTAATGCATCATGTATGGACCCTCCTTGAACCTGCCATTTGATGCCAACAAGTTCTGATTCTTAAATCCAAATTTCCAGCATCCGAAGTGCTTTTTCTAACCCTTTGGAAACAAGACTCGTTTAAATTCCTCAAACTCAGCATCAGCAGTTCCTACCATCTCATTTAAATTTTCCATTTTTTTGCACAGATTCAAAGATAGCTGGTGCATGATATGCTACATGGTTTTAAATGATGCTAATTTCCAGTACAGATAATCAACTGAGTGTAGCAGAACGTGAAACAGACAATCAGAGATACTCACGCACTGAACTTCACAATAGGAGGCAAGTTACAATAACTAACAATAGGGCAGTGGAGCGCGATGATAGCACCAAGATTCAGGCCATGATAGTTAGTGCTGGACATTGTGTTTGGGAGGATGGCAACTAAAATTGACATCAAAAAACACCACAAAGTTATTCTGAATATTTACTCACAGAGGTGCAATATGGTTGTTGGTTCTGGTGGAGTGTTGGCCATCAGCAAATGGCAAAAATTAGCTGAGCAGCCGGCTCTGAGAAAGTGTTGAATCAGTGTGAAGGGCAAAAGAAATAAAAGTCTGCAGAAATGTGTTTTAATGTGCTTGGTAAACAATGTTTCATACTGACCTGTATAATCGCCAATCCATCCATGAATGTATGCTCCCTCCTTTATTGTCATGGTCATCCTTGAGTATGAGTGAAATCCTGTTGCTAATATGCAAACTGGATGTGATTGATAATATTTAGACATCTTATATTTCAATGCATCTCGATCACGATTGTTTTGGTTTTGCTCTGAAGTCAGGTCAAAAATTTGTAAATTTGCACCTTTTTTTTCTGGATCCTGATATTTAAATACCTTCACTGATTCACTGAGATCTTTAATTAAATGCTCTTGTTTTGGGGGAAGGAAGGGCTCTTTTCTATTTTCTGTATCAATTTTCAGAGGGTTTCCTGTTGAAGTGATGTCAGTAAGTCTGCTTGGGTAGTGGAGACTGTTAGAAATGAGGGAACTTAAGTTATATATTGTGTAACTTGCTCACATAAAATTGAGACAAGCCAGAATTTAGGCAAATTCCTAAACCATTTCCACTCATCAGATTCCTACTTCTTTATCAATAAATTCAAAATAGATCATTCATTAATTTATTTTTAAATGATGACTTTCTAAAATAATATCGGTACATTGTGTTGGTTTCTAATCCTTGGTTTTAAAACCATAACCAAACATCAAGAAACTGTTTTCATGAGACAACTACATCATATTTGTTAAATTTTTAGGTTTCCCTGTTTTTGTTTTGTAAAATGTTTAGAGTTGTTTCTGTTTGCTTTCTGCAGCTGGCATAAATAGCCATTTTTATATCTGAGCTTAGCAATTATGTTCAATTATGTGTCAAAATTTCAAGATTTATGTTTGGTTTAGCTTGGTTCTTCTAATTCTATAGCAGTATGTGTAAACATTAGAAAGCCCATTTGTTAGGGCCTTTGTAGCTCAGTGACCAAGTGCTTGGCCAGCTGTGGTACCTAGCTGAGGTTGGACTGAAATGGTTTCATATTCAATCCATAATGTGGGCTGACTGATATGATTTGAACTAGGACTATGTTGGAAGCATGACAATGAGGGACTTTGCAAATGATTAAAAGAAGGACGAGTGGCAACCTGACTTTGTGCTCTTTGTAACCATGTATTGATTCATGAACATGTTTGACTGTTAGATGAGGACTATCTTTTCAAGGTGGTGGTGTTGGAACAGTGGAGACTGGTTGGTGTCCAGAGCCCGTTCACTCCAGGTTGGCGATATCCTTTTCTCGCTCTCCTTTACATCCTTCTTCTTTTCCTTTTTCCTTTCTTTCTTCATCTTTGAGGCTGGAGTGGTGTCGGCAGTATGGATCGGGACTCCTGGCAGTGGTAGGCCCAGAGCAAGGATTCCTGGCAGTGGTAGGCCCAGAGCAGGGACTCCTGGCAGTCGTAGGCCCAGAGAAGGGACTCCTCGCAGTCGTAGGCCCAGAGAAGGGACTCCTGGCAGTGGTAGGCCCAGAGAAGGGACTCCTGGAAGTGGTAGGCCCAGAGAAGGGACTCCTGGCAGTGGTAGGCTCAGAGCAGGGACTCCTGGCAGTGGTAGGCCCAGAGCAGGGACTCCTGGCAGTCGTAGGCCCAGAGAAGGGACTCCTGGCAGAGGTAGGCCCAGAGAAGGGACTCCTGGCAGTGAAAGACCTGGAGAACAGACTCCTGGCTGTGGAAGACCAAGAGAAGGGACCCCTGGCTGTGATGGGCCCGGAGCAGGGATGCCCGGCTGTGGCTGTGCCCAGAGCGGGGACTCCCAGCTGCAGTGAGCCCAGAACAGCGACTCTTGGCGATGTTGGTAAGGCGGTGGCGATGACAGCAGTGGAGCCGAGGCCTCCTGGGGCATTGGCATTGTCATTGCAGTTCCCGGAGCAGGGAGTCCTTGAGGCCTGGAACACCTTGCAGAGACTTTACAGAAGCATGGAAAGCTGTGATTGACACCCAATGTGAACAGAAGATAAACTCTATTGAAGTAATTTCTTTTTATTCTTATTGTAACTCAAAATGGCGCTGGATTGTGGCAACAAAATACTTTTCACTGTAACCTCCTAGATAGATGTGACAGTAAAATCATTCATTCATTCAAACTGGATTTGGCTTCAAAGCCTTCCTGGGTGTATTGTTGACCGCCACTGTTTAGGCTCACTAACGACAAAACAGTATGAAATATTGGAGGGAATGGAAAACACTGACTGTTGAATTGAGGCTGGAAATATTCCATACTTGTAATGCCCCACAAAGATCACTGGGAAAATGTGAAGTTAATTGGTTCAGATCAATTGAGTTGGCCTGGGCACTGAGGGAAGTCATTGATCATCTTTGAGTCGTTCCACGGAATTTTAACATCGACCAGCCTGATGTAAGGTGAATAGCCAAGGTCTTTTACCAAGGTTAGGGGAGTCCAAAACTAGACCGTGTAGGATTAAGGTGACAGGGGAAATATTTAAAAGGGATGTGAGGGGCAACTATTTCACACAGAGATTGGTGTGTATGTGGAACAAGCTGCCAGAAGAAGTGGTAGAGGTGGGCACAATTACAACATCTAAAGGACTTTTGGACAGGTACATGGATAGGAAAGGTTTACAGGGACATGGGCTAAATGTGGGCAGATGAGACTAGTTCAGTTTAGGCTACCTGTTTGGTATGGACAAGTTGGGCCGAAGGGTCTGTTTCCATGCTGTATGACTCTATGTGACCTCCCTGATCCATACATTATAAGATCCACTGCCCATCTTATGATAGAATGGCCATGGCATGCAGACGGGTGAAAAGTGTATCTCCTATTACGTCTTGTTTCTTCAAATGTCAAATGGCCAAGTGTCCAAGGAGGATAAAGAAATGATGCTCTTTCATTCTGTTTTTCACACTAAAGTATGTCAGTTCACATTTAGCCACATTGTACTGTGTTTGTCTACTCACTTAACTTGTCTGAATCACTTGAAGCCTCCTCAAATCTTCCTTCTCCCTTTGAGAATGATGAGTTGAATATTTAGCAACAATCTTCTTTCTCTCCAGCCCGCTCATGATTTTGAAAACCTCTACCAGATCTTCTCTTAGCCTCTTCTCTCCAAAGAGAACAATCCCAACTACTTCAATCTATCCTCATCACTGAAGTTCATCATTCCTGGAACCATTCTCGTAAATCACCTCCACACTCTCTCCAAAGCATTCACATTTTTCCAATATTGCATGTCATTCTCCAAAATCATCCTGAACTTTATGGTACAATGATCACTGTCTCCTAAATGTTCTCCAATGGACACTTAATCCACTTACTCCATCTCCATTTCCAAGGACCAGCTCCAAGATACATCCTTCCATGTTGGATGGGACACATACCGCTGTAGGAATCTCTCCTGGACGGTCTCTTAACACTAGCCTCTTGCTGCCCTGCTGATTTCCCATTCAATGTTGGGTAATTGAAATCCCCCATTATAACTGCTCTATAGCTTGTCATTTTTTCTGTAATTTCTCTGCAGGTTTCCTCCTCTACATCCTTTCCACTATTGGTTATGTATAGACTATACTGAACAATATAGTTGTATCCTTTTTGTTCCTTAGTTCTACCCATATTGAATCTGTTCTTGAATGCTCTGAGAAATCCTCCTTCTCCAGCACTGGCATACTCCTGCTTTCTGTCTTTCCTGAATAGCTTATACCCAGGAGTATTTAACACCCAGTCTTGCCCTTCCTTGAGTCAGATTTCTGTTATTGTCACAACAATTTTAAACAAAGGGGTTTGAAGCCGTATAATGCAGAGTTAGTCATTGAAGCTAATGTCATGTTACTGGACTGGTAATCCAGAGGCTCACGTTAATGCTTTGTGGACATAGGTTCAAATCCCACTTCTGCAGCCTTTTTATTTTCATTTTGTAGGATGTGGGCATCGCTGGCTGGTCAGCATTTCTTGCCTGTCCCTAGTTGCCCTTGAGAAGGTGGGGGTGAGCTGCCTTCTTGAACCGCTGCAGTCCTCCTGCTGTAAGTTGACCCACAATGTCCCTTAGGGAGGGAATTCCAGGATTTTGACCCAGTGACAGTGAAGCAAAGGCGATATGTTTCCAAGTCAGGATGGCGAGTGGCTTGGAGGGGAACTTGCAGGGGGTGGTGTTCCCATGTATCTGCTGCCCTTGTCCTTCTAGATGGAAGTGGTCGTGGGTTTGGAAGGTGCTGTCTGAGGATCTTTGATGAATTTCCATAGTGCATCTTGTAGATAGTACACACTGCTGTTACTGAGTGTCGGGGGTGGAGGGAGTGGATGCTTGTGGATGTGGTGCCAATCAAGCGGCTGCTTTGTCCTGGATGGTGTCGAGCTTCTTGAGTGTTGTTGGGGCTGCACCCATCCAGGCAAGTGGGGAGTATCCCATCTCACTCCTGACTTGTGCCTTGTAGATGGTGGACAGGCTTTGGGGAGTCAGGAGGTGAGTTCCTCACCGCAGGATTCCTAGTTTCTGCCCTGCTCTTGTAGCCCCTGTGTTTATGTGGTGAGTCCAGTTGAATTTCTGGTCAATGGTAACCCCCAGGATGTTGATAGTGGAGGATTCAGTGATGGTAACACCATTGAATGTAAAGGGACGGTGATTAGATTGTCTCTTATTGGTGATGGCCATAGCCTGGCATTTGTGTGGCACGAATGTCACTTGCCAGTTGTCAGCCCAAGCCTGGATATTGTCCACATCTTGTTGCATGTGAACATGGACTGCTTCAGTATCTGAGGAATCACGAATGGTGCTGATCATTATGCAATCATCGGCAAACATCCCCACTTCTGACCTTATGATGGAGGGAAGGTCATTGATGAAGCAGCTGAAGATGTTTGGGGTGAGGACACTACCCTGAGGAACTCCTGCAGAGATGTCCTGGAGCTGAAATGATTGACCTGCAACAAACACAACCATCTTCCTGTGTGTCAGATATGACTCCAACCACCAGAAAGTTTGCCCCCGATACCCACTGATTCCAGTTTTGCTCAGGCTCCTTGATGTCATACTTGGTCAAAAGCAGCCTTGATATCAAGGGCTGTCACTCTCATCCTAGCTCATAGGATTTAATCCAATCAATAAAGATTTAATCTTGGTGATGGTGACCATGACAACAATCACTGATTATCAGGAAAACCCATCTGATTCAGCAAAGCCCTGTGGGGCAGGAAATCTGCCACCCTCACCTGGTCTGGCCTACAAGTGACTCCAGACCCACAGCAATGTGGCTGACTCTTAACTGCCCGCTGAAATGGCTGAACAAGATACTCCATTCAAGGGGCAATTAGGAAAGAACATCAAATGCTGGTCTTGCCACAATTCCATAAAAGAATTCCGATTATTAGATTTAGATTAGACAGTCACTGCAGGAAAGCAGTTTAATGGATAGCAGCAGTGACATCTGATCAGAGGGAGAAGGATAAACACAAACATCAACTGCTCACACTGAACAGACTGCATGGCCTGACTCTTCATGAGCTGGAGAGGAGGCCTTAGCCAACATAGTACCAGGGCATCAACTGGGGATTCCTGCCACAGAACGTGACACCCATTTTCACTGGGCATGTGGGTAAAATGCAGGTGCGTTATTCTTTGCACATTTGGATGACATCTAAAACTGTTCAGCTGGATGTGAATTTTCATTGGCCACATTTCTGAAACATGACCCAAGGGCTTTACACATTTGAGCAGAATGTCTAAACTGACTAGAGTAGTGTGAGCTCTGTTACCCCTATTGGAAAGCTTTAACAAGCTGAACCAAATGCCACAGAGCTGTCAAAAACTCAGTTGAAGGTTTGTGGCTGACTGCCATGCTGGGGAGGGGGAGCCGTGGCCAGGGCTTGGGAAAGGTTATTACCTCTTCGCCCAGGTAGCAGAAAGGAGATTGTGTCAGAAAAGTGGACACATGCAGATTGTGGCAAAGAAAATTATAAATGGAGATGTTACCTTACACACACATTGCAGAGAGGAATGTTAGTGTCAGCAACATGAAGCCAGAGGGAGGTGCTTGGGCAGAAGGAGCAGGGCGGCCTGTTTTCCCCTGACTGCTCTGGAACATCTCGATATGACTGAGAACAAATGCACTGTAGCATACAACATTTTATAGTCATAAATTTGACCAAGCCAGTTCGGTCAGAATGACTGTCCTTGTAAATTTACTGCCAGCCAAGGGACAGGTTATTATCAGTTTTGAATTTAATTAACCCTTGAACAACACAACGAGGCTCTAAAGTTTTAGCCTTGCTTCCTGGACAAAGTAGCCATAACATGAAACCACTTATAGCAGTTAGTAATGAGGGCAATCCAATGTCAATATCTCCAGCTGACCTGCAGGAAGGTCCTACAAAGGTGTGGTAAGTACAAGACAATCAGCTGTGTGTAAGAGTCAGTTTTGGAATTCATTATGTAGCATTAATGTCTGACTGGAGAAATCAATGATCAATTTGTCAGTAAATGACATAACAAGGGCAATAAGTGGGATTATTCCGTCTCTGAGTGGAATGTGGAATTGGTAATTGCCCCTGCAGCTGTTGAAGAATTCTGAAGAGACCTCTTGTTAAAAAAAAAGGCCCCAAAGTTGACACACTGCGATCAGAGAGTGGAAAATGTGAATCTGTTACAACAGCACAGCAAGACCTGCAGGCACTGTAGGCACGGCCAATGGCTTTGGCACCACAGCTAGGGCACAAAAAACAAGCAAGCTGTGTGCTAAGTGTGGTCTACCACATCTGCCACAAAGCTATCCAGCATTCCAAGGTTCTTGCAAGGCTGGGATTGCCTGTGAAAGACAGAGCTGGAGGTTACAACAGGATATGAGTAAACAGACGCGTGCAGTAAAAGGTAATAGCAGCAAGGAGTGTGCCACAGAGCAGGTGAAACAGAAGCAATGCACAAAGTCCACAACAAGACAAGCCTGAGGCAAGATGCAGGACAGAACAACGTAGAGGATGGCTAGACAGAATTTTCAACCAAATATTGGGGGGATAAAGAATCAAACTTGGAAAGATGAGATAAATCAACGAGTGGTGTCAAGGCCAAAGGGAGAGGGAATGATGCTGGAAATGATGAACAGGAAGTCACATAGAGTCTTAACCAACAGATAAGACTAGCACTTACGAAAAGAGTAACAGGATAAAACTAAAGTTTCTACATCTGTGTAAACTTCCATTCGAAACAAAACAGATGAGCTGGGAGCGCAAATATAAATAAATAATTATGATCTGGTCACCATCTGAAATGGTCAAGACATCCAATTAGTTCAAGGGCAACTAGGGATGGGCTACAAGTAGTGACCATGTCAGTGGTAATTATTGAAAGCAGCACATTCTGACCAGAGAGCAGGCTATTTTACACCTGAAGCAGCGAGATAGGAATAATCAATGATCTCGTATGGAAGGTGCCTTAGATCATATCGACAATAACATGATTGCATTTTAACTTGAATAAGGACCATTATGAGCAAATGAATGCAGAGCTGGCTAAGTGAATTGACAAATTTGTTTAAAGGATAGGTCAACAGAGGCAAACATTTAAGCATATATTTCAGAATACACAGATTCAGTACATTACTACAAGTAAGAAAAAATCCAAAGGATGGGTTCCACCATCCATGGTTAACCAGAAATTATAGTGTCAAAATCAAAAAGCAACAAATAATTATGCAAAGACAGTGGGATGGCTGGTCAGAAGAATGAACACAGTATAAAAGACAGAAACAAATGACCAAGCAATTTAGGAAAGAATAATGAAAGTCTGAAAGAAAGCGAGCCAGAAAAACCAAAACAGATAGTAAGATTTTCAGAACGAAGGGTTTAAAAAAGTAAGCATTGGCCCCATAGAAATTGAGACTGGGGAATTGGTAATGCACAAGAAAGAAACAGACAATGAATTGAATGAATATTTTGCTTGGTCTTCACAATAGCCCTTCTTGAAAAGCACAAGAGAGAGGTGTTTTAAATGCACCCAATGACTTTCTGTAGCAATGAGTTCCAAAGATTAACCACTCTCTGGCTGAAGAAATTCTGCCTCATCTCAGTTCTAAAGACTTGGCTTTTCACTCTGAGTCTGTGCCCTTGGATTCTAGTCTCACCTACCAGTGGAAGCAGCTTCTCCACATCTGCTCTATCCAGGCCTCTCAGTATTCCATAAGTTTCAATCAGATACCCCTACATCCTTCTAAACTCCATCGAGTTCAGACCCAGAGTCCTCAACCTCTCCTCATATGATAAGCCCTTCATCCCTGGGATCATTCTTTTGAACTTCCTCAGGACCCCTTCCAACACCAGCACATTCTGCCTTAGATACTGGGCCTAAAACTGCTCACAATATTCCAAATGTGGTCTGACCAGAGCCTTAAACAGCCTCAGCAGTACATCCCTGCTCTTGTATTCTAGCCATCTTGAAATGAATGCTAACATTGCATTTGCCTTCTTGACTGCCAACTGAACCTGCATGTTAACCAGAAGCGAATCGTGAACTAAGATTTCTAAGTACGTTTGCGCTTCAGGTTTCTGAAGCCTTTCCCCATTTATAAAATAGTCTACGCCTCTATTCTTCTGACAAAAGTGCATAATCTCCCCAATCTTATCAACACTAATGTCCTTTAGGGATGGAAATCTGCCATCCTCACTCAGTCCGACCTACATGTGACTCCAGACAAACAGCAATGTAATTGGCTCTTAACTTCCCTCTAGAATGGTTGAGGGAGCCAATCAGTTCAAGGAAAACTAGCGATGGAACATAAAATCAGAGATAGTAGGAACTGCAGATGCTGGAGAATCCGAGACAACAAGGTGCAGGGCTGGATGAACACAGCAGGCCAAGCAGCATCATAGGAGCAGAAAGGCTGATGTTTCATCAGAAATGGGGGAGGGGAAGGGGGTTCTGAAATGAATAGGGAGAGAGTGGGAGGCGGATAGAAGAGGGTTAGAGGAGAGGATAGGTGGAGAGGAAACAAACAGGTCGAAGAGGCGGGGATGGAGCCAGTAAAGGTGAGTGTAGGTGGGGAGTTAGGGAGGGGATAGGTCAGTCCAGGGAGGATGGACAGGTCAAGGGGGCAGGATGAGGTTAGTCGGTAGGAGATGGGGGTGCGGCTTGAGGTGGGAGGAGGGGATAGGTGGGAGGAAGAACAGGTTAGGGAGGCGGGGACGAGCTGGACTGGTTTTGGGATGCGGTAGGGGGAGGGGAGATTTTGAAGCTTGTGAAATCCACCTAGGCAACCACCTAGAAACCGATATTCATTTCAAGCCCACCGACTCCCACAGCTACCTAGAATACTCCTCCTCCCACCCGCCTTCCTGCAAAAATGCTATCCCCTATTCCCAATTCCTTCGCCTCCGCCGCATCTGCTCCCAGGGTGAGGCATTCCACTCCCATACATCTCAGTTGTCCTTGTTTTTCAAGGACCGTAACTTCCCCTCCTCAGTGGTCAAGAACGCCCTCAACCGTGTCTCCCACATCTCCCGCAACTCATCCCTCACACCCCGTCCACGCAATAAGAACCAAAAAAGAATCCCCCTCGTCCTCACATACCACCCCACCAACCTCCGGATACAACGCATCATCCTCCGACACTTCCGCCATCTGCAATCCGATCCCACCACCAAAGACATCTTTCCCTCCCCACCCTTATCTGCTTTCCGGAGGGACCACTCTCTCCGTGACTCCCTTGTCCGCTCCACACTCCCCTCCAGCTCCACCACACCCGGCACTTTTCCCTGCAACCGCAGGAAGTGCTACACCTGCCCCCATACCTCCTCCCTCACCCCCATCACAGGCCCCAAGAAGACTTTCCACATCAAGCAGATGTTCACCTGCACATCTGCCAATGTGGTATACTGCATCCGCTGTACCCGGTGTGGCTTCCTCTACATCAGGGAAACCAAGCGGAGGCTCGGGGACCGCTTTGCAGAACACCTACGCTCGGTTCGCAATAAACAACTGCACCTCCCAGTCGCGAACCATTTCAACTCCCCCTCCCATTCCTCAGACGACATGTCCATCCTGGGCCTCCTGCAGTGCCACAACGATGCCACCTGAAGGTTGCAGTTACTGGGCGAATAATCCAGAACCAAACGCTAATGTACTGGGGAAGTGGGTTCACATCCCACCATAGCAGAGAGTGCAATATGAATCAATCAAAAAAACAATCTGGAATTAAATGCTCATCAAATGGTAACCAGGTCAATTGTTGTAAAAACCCATCTGGTTCACTAATATCCTTGAAGGAAGGAAATCTGCTGTCCTTGCCTGGAGAGACCCACAGTAATGTGGGTGACTCCTAACTGTCCCCTGGGAAATTAGGTCTGGGCAATAAATGCTGGCCGAGCTGGTGACACTGACATCCCATGAGCAAATAAAAATAGTCACAGAACAACTGCAGGACATTCTTCTGAGGGAAAGCTAACAGCCAGAGGTCATGGTCCAAATGATATAGCAAGGGGGATGTGTTCTTGAAATCAGAATTAGAAAATTAGCAAGCAGTAGTAATCTACATCAATGCCATGTCCAGTTGAGCACAGAAATGGAAAAATAAGACAATTCACAAGGCAAATAAATAAAATATAAGTCCATGGCTGCAGTGGCAAGAAAAGCATACAAATAAGAAGCAGAAATAAGCCATTCAACCTATTGTGTCTGCTCCCCCATTCAATAAGATCCAGTGGTAAACTTACTTCCCACAATAACATTTCACCCTCTTTCTTAACAAGAATCTGTCCACCTTTACTTTAAAAGTGCTTGAGTGCCTGAGTCCTAATGGACATCATGCTAGGGTTTAAAAAGAAATGCCTACTGAGATAATTGATGCGTTGGTTTTCACTGTCCAAAACTTCCTTGAATTGGGAATGGTCCTATTAAATTGGAAAATAATGAATATAGCTCCTTTATTCAAAAAGGCAGGGAGGAAGAAAGTAGGAAACTGTAGGCCAGTTAGCTTTATGTCTGTCATAGGAGATATATCAGAAACAACTATTAAAGACATTATAGCATCACATATGGGTAAATCCAACACAATCAGGCACAGTCACCATGGTTTTGTGAAAGGGAAATTAATGCTTTATTGGAGTTATTTGAGGAAGTTTTGTATGAAGGCATTTGATAAGGTGCCACATCAAAGCTGATTGTAGAAAATAAATTTTATGGTGTCTGGGGTAACATTGACATTGTTAGAATATTGTCTCACTAACAGGAAGTGGACAGTAGGAATAAGTGGGCATTTTTCAAGTTGGCAGGATGTCATGATTGTGTGCTGCAGGGGCCAGTGCTGAGACCTCAACTCTTTACAATTTATATATAAGACTTGGATGAAGGGACAGAAGGTATGGTCATCATATTTACTGATTTTCACTGTATTTTCTGTGTAAAAGTGCACATGACAGTAAATTTTTGTTCTATTCTATATGTAGAAAACAGTTTTGAAAAGGACATACAGAACTTACAGATGGATATATAGAGGGAAGTGAATGGGCAAAGGTCTGGCAAATGGTGTATAATGAGGTAAATCATGAAATTGTATGTTTTGGCAGGAACAATAAAAAACAAAGCAGAAAATCTAAACGATGAGAGATTGCAAAACTCTGAGTTGCAGAGGGATTTAAAAGTAGTATCTAATAAAGTCATGTCAGCCGAGCTCAGAAACAAGAAAGAACAAAGAACAATGAAAATTACAGCACAGGAACAGGCCCTTCGGTCCTCCAAGCCTGCGCCGATCCAGATCCTCTATCTAAACCTGTTGCCTACTTTCCAAGGATCTGTATCCCTCTGCTCCCTGCCCATTCATGTATCTGTCTAGATACATCTTAAATGATGCTATCACGTCTGCCTCTACCACCTCCGCTGGCAATGAGCTCCAGGCACCCACCACCCTCTGTGTAAAGAACTTTCCATGCATATCTCCCTTAAACTTTTCCCCTCTCACCTTGAAATCGTGATCCCTAGTAATTGAGTCCCCCACTCTGGGAAAAAGCTTCTTGCTATCCACCCTGTCTATACCTCTCGTGATTTTGTAGACCTCAATCAGGTCCCCCCTCAACCTCCGTCTTTCTAATGTAAATAATCCTAATCTACTCAACCTCTTTTCATAGCTAGCGCCCTCCATAGCAGGCAACATCCTGGGGAACCTCCTCTGCACCCTCTCCAAAGCATCCACATCCTTTTGGTAATGTGGCGACCAGAACTGTATGCAGTATTCCAAATGTGGTCGAACCAAAGTCCTATACAACTGTAACATGATCTGCCAACTCTTGTACTCAATACCCCGTCCGATGAATGAAAGCATGCCGTATGCCTTCTTGACCACTCTATCCACCTGCGTTGCCACCTTCAGGGTACAATGGACCTGAACACCCAGATCTCTCAGTGCATCAATTTTCCCCAGGGCTTTTCCATTTATCGTATAGTTCGCTCTTGAATTGGATCTTCCAAAATGCATCATCTTGCATTTGCCTGGATTGAACTCCATCTGCCATTTCTCTGCCCAACTCTCCAATCTATCAATATTCTGCTGCATTCTCCGACAGTCCTCTTCACTATCTGCTACTCCACCAATCTTAGTGTCATCTGCAAACTTGCTAATCAGACCATCTATACCTTCCTCCAGATCATTTATGTATATCACAAACAACAGTGGTCCCAACACAGATCCCTGTGGAACACCACGGGTCACAGTTCTCCATTTTGAGAAACTCCCTTCCACTACAACTCTCTGTCTCCTGTTCCCCAGCCAGTTCTCTATCCATCTAGCTAGTACACCCTGGACCCCATGCGATTTCACTTTCTCCATCGGCCTACGACATTACTCCACATTACTCTGTATTTACTATCAATCCCTAAGCAGTGGGAGAGAATCAGACAGGAAATTATCCCTAGGAATACAGGGAAAATGCAGCAACAAAATAGAGCTTATGACTTAAAAAAATCTTTAAAAGATTAATCATTTAGGAAGCCTAGAAAAGGAACATCCACTCCCTCCACCACTGACGCTCAGTAGCAGCAGTGTGTATTATTTACAAGATGCACTGCAGAAATTCACCAAAGATCCTCAGACAGCACCTTCCAAACCCACGACCACTTCCATCTAGAAGGACAAGGGCAGCAGATACATGGGAACACCATCCCCTGCAAGTTCCACTCCAAGCCACTCACCATCCTGAATTGGAAACATGTCGCTGTTCCTTCAGTGTCACTGGGTCAAAATCCTAGAATTTCCTTCCCTAATGGTATTGTGGATTTTTCTACTCCCTAAGGACAGCAGCAATTCAAAAAGGTAGCTCACTACCAACTTCTCCAGGACCGTTCAGGATGGAAAACAAATATTGGCCCAGCCAACCATCACTCATATTCCCTTGAATGATTTTTTAAATAAAAATGGCTGGATGCAGCAGGACTGCAGAGCATTGATCTAATCCGTTGGTTATGGCATCACTCTGCTCTGTCCATTAGCTTGTGCCAGTATTGCAACGATCCAGTCATGGTACTGTAAAATCCAATCCAGAGACTGGTTTTCTGCTGGACAGTTTGATTGGTGGAATAGTGTTGGGGGAATTACAGTTGGGGTCTGGTGACCTTTCTGCCACCTCAGGACTTCTTCCCCCGCTCAGATTAAGTTGGTGACAGTGAAGCCTCAGTGACAGGATCCTTTATCCTAGAGAACAGCTCACTCTTAGCCTCTCTGAGGAGCACATGTTGTGACGGGCCTTCCCAGGAATAGGCTCCTCTCTAAACAGAAGCAGGGATCTCCATTTAATTAAGATAACAAGGTGTAGAGCTGGATGAACACAGCAGGCCAAGCAGCATCAGAGGAGCAGGAAGGCTGACGTTTCGGGCCTAGACCCTTCCTCAGAAATGGGGGAGAGGAAGGGGGTTCTGAAATAAATAGGGAGAGAGGGGGAGGCGGAAAGAAGATGGATAGAGGAGAAGATAGGTGGAGAGGAAACAGACAGGTCAAAGAGGCGGGGATGGAGCCAGTAAAGGTGAGTGTAGGTGGGGTGTTAGGGAGGGGATAGGTCAGTCCAGGGAGGATGGACAGGCCAAGGGGGCAGGATGAGGTTAGTAGGTAGGAGATGGGGGTGGGGCTTGAGGTGGGAGGAGGGGATAGGTGGGAGGAAGGACAGGTTAGGGAGATGATTTTGGGATGCGGTAGGGGGAGGGGAGATTTTGAAGCTTGTGAAGTCCACATTGAAACCTATCTTCTCCTCTATCCATCTTCTATCCACCTCCCCCTCGCTCCCTATTTATTTCAGAACATCCTTCCCCCTCCCCCTCCCCCATTTCTGAAGAAGGGTCTAGGCCCGAAACGTCAGCCTTCCTGCTCCTCTGATGCTGCTTGGCCTGCTGTGTTCATCCAGCTCTACACCTTGTTATCTCAGATTCTCCAGCATCTGCAGTTCCTGCTATCTCTCTCCATTTAACTGCTAGGTCTGCGGAGTGTATTTAAGCTGCTCCTGACACTGTGGCGCAGATTGATGTGTGACCTATGTCAGTGAGGCACATTGCTTTCATTTATTTTAATGTCTTCACCTTAGCTCCATACATGGTTAAAAAGTGAGTTTGTGAGTTTGAACCTGCCTCCCATTGCTCTGTTGCTCAGCCTCGTAACAAATCACAGGAATTTTAATCTGGCCAAGCTGCAGTGAGCATTGAGATTGGAGTCTTTTCTCCCTGTTGATCAACAGTTAGTACAAACTAAAACATCAAGTTCCTGCCTTCACTTGACTTTTCAGGTTTATTCACCCGTTTACACAATGGACAGGCCAACACGCCAGGACTGTTTGTGTCCAGTCATGTCACAGCACTTTAATCTGTTAGCCATTATCAGACACAGGACTTTGGACTCACTGGAATTCATCTGAATGCAGATAAGGAGTAAATAGTGCCCTCAGGCTGACTATTGTTACCAGGCAGCTATACGAGAAGGCTCAGAGATTCTTCAGCTGAGACACAGTGCTCCAGGCCACTAGCAATTTCTCTCAGAGCTGACCTAATGTCCTTTAGGGAGGGAAATCTGCCATCCTTACCCATCCTGGCCTACATGTAACCCCAGACCCACACCAATGAAGCTGACTCTGAACAGCCCTCTGAAATGCACAAGCAAACTAGTTAGTTCAAAGGCAATTGGGAATTGGTAACTTGGATGAACATTATAAATGGTGGCCTTGATAGTGCTGCTCACATGCCTAACAAAGTAAAAAAGACAGGAACAATAAGGAAAGTTGCTGGAAAAGCTCAGCAGGTCTGCTGGCATCTGTGAAGGAAAAAACAGAGTTAATGTTTTGGGTCCAGTGACCCTTCCGCAGAACTCTTAAGTTCTCTGAACTCAGGAGTTCTGAGGAAGGGTCACCGGACTCGAAATATTAACTCTGACTTTTCCTTCACCGATGCTGCCAGACCTGCTGAGCTTTTCCAGCAACTTTGCATTTTGTTCCTGATTTACAGCATCCGCAGTTCTTTCGGTTTTTATAAAGTAAAAAAGACCACTGATAACTTTAACCTGACTGTTTTCTCATTTATTCATGGGACGTGGGTGTTCCTGACTGGACTGGCATTTATTGCCCATCCCTAGTTGCCTCTTGAGACGGTGGGGGTGAGCTGCCTTCTTGAACCGCTGCAGTCCATGTGTTGTAGGTATACCCACAATGCCCTTAGGGAGGGAATTCCAGGATTCTGACCCAGCAACACTGAAGGAATGGTGATATATTTCCAAGTCAGGATGGTGAGTAGTTTCGAGGGGAACTTGCAGCAGGTGGTGTTCCCGTATGTCCACTGCCCTTGTCCTTCTAGATGGAAGTGGTCGTGGGTTTGGACCTTTGGTGAATTGACTATTGTCTGTTGCTTCAACCTGGAACTCAGGAGGCTGGGGAAGTTTGGCTCCACAATAACTTTCCTTTCCACCTTCTGAGGAGAGAAAAATAGATTGACTCAGGTCCTGGCCTGCAGCAGTATAGGATTGGCATTTAGACTCCTGAGACAACAGTGCTCAGACAGAACAGATTCAAACACATACAAATCAGACTCATCGTTGGTTTTTCCTACATTTTGCAGATTTACAAATTGCAGAGACTTTTTTTGAAATTCCAGTTCTTTCCAGTCTGTCTTTTTGATGTTTGAAAAGCTGACACATGAAGTTTTTCTTGGAAGGGGAGGAAGGTTCAGTGTGCGTTTTTCCTGTTTAAGCAACAGTTGCATTAACTTGGAATTTGTTCGCAGGGCTTGTGGCCAGCTCAGGCTGGAACTGTAACTGGGACCGATGCCAAGGTGCAGTGTGAAGCTGTCTCCATCAGCATTTCTGCCATCAGCTGATATCTTCAAATTGTTTTGTTCATTTTATAAGTTTGTCCTTGATTAAACTCCAGAAAAGAAACATCATTAGCCCAATGTTAACTCTAAGATGCCCAGAAAATGTGTCATTCAAAGACTGGATTTGCAATAGTGAAAAATATGAAACATTAAATATTACCATCACAAAATCATGTATATGCTATCAACTAACCCCTCCCCACAAACCTGCCCCCTTGCCCCAACCCTATCACATACCTGAGGATATGAGTGCTGGCTGCAGTGTTACTGTTTACTCAGCCTGTCCAAGATACTGGGTATTGTAGTCCCGCGGTTAGGCAGTGTGATGGAAGGGGCTTCAATTTCTTCCCACCACACACTGCCCAGGAATCTCTCCCCCTCTCGCTGTGTGCTGCTAGTGTCTGTTAAAAGGATTTTAGGAAGGGGATAGGTCAGTCCAGGGAGGACGGACAGGTCAAGGGGGCGGGATGAGGTTGGTCGGTAGGAGATGGAGGTGCGGCTTGAGGTGGGAGGAGGGGATAGGTGGGAGGAAGAACAGGTTAGGGAGGCAGGGACGAGCTGGACTGGTTTTGGGATGCGGTAGGGGGAGGGGAGATTTTGAAGCTTGTGAAATCCACATTGATACCATTGGGCTGCAGGGTTCCCAAGCGGAATATGAGTTGCTGTTCCTGCAACTGGGTTTACTGTTTGACAGGGTTGCAAACACATGTCCCTCAACCATCAAGTTCAGGGCTGGGACTGAAGAGGGATGAGGAAGTGCTAAATCGCAATTTCAGCAGGAACTCAACAAACTTTGCATACATTCCCATTATTATAGCAACAGGTATATCAACGCACTTGTATGATGGAGATGTGCATCCTCTTGTGAACATATTTAAATTTGGGAACTTGATTTGAAATGAAATGGTGATGCTCAGCTTTCAAAGCAGTTGACAACGTTATGAAGGTTCTTTCATTTCATATTGCTTGGAGTACTTATATTTTGAAGGATTGTGGTTTATTTCGAGCTTTGAGGACATTTCAAGTTTTGAGGGTGGATAGTCAGAGGCTGTTTCCCAGGGCTTAAATTTCAATTACCAGGGGGCACAAGTTTAAGGTGAGAGAAGGAAAGTTTAAGGGTGAAGTGCGAGGACAGTTTTTCTTACAGAGAGTGGTAGGAGCCTGGAATGCACTGCCAGAGGAGGTGGTGGAAGCAGGCATGTTGGCGTCTTTTAAGAGGCATCTGGATGGTTACATGAATAGGGAGGGATTAGAGGGATATGGACCAAATAAGGGCAGAAGGTTTGTTTTTTAGAATAGTTCGGGCATGATGATCAGCACAGGCTTGGAGGGCCGTCCTGTGCTGTAATTCTCTTTTGTTCTGTTGTATACTGGAATGAAGAATGAATATTGGATTTTTTAAACTATACCTTCTAGAAATCACATGACTAATGATACTAGCTTGCTTTGCTGTCAACCCTGTTGGGGCTGTTTAGAGCAGCAATTGGCTTGGAGAAGTTCTTGCCTAATCTCATTCTGTTGGAGGGAGACCTGCTAAGAACAAATTGGTTTGGAGGAGTTCTGAGGAAGGGTCACCGGACCTGAAACGTTAACTCTGTTTTCTCCTCCACAGATGCTGCCAGACCTGCTGAGCTTTTCCAGTAACTTTGTTTTTGTTGTTGTGTGTGTGGGTGGGAGGAAAGCTTGTTTTGAATAAGCTGTCCAGCTGATCTCCACCATTCTGAAAAGAAAACTCTTTATGTCTGTTCAGGGTGAAAGGCTAGGAATATAGCAGTGAGTAACTCACCTCCTGACTCCTTAAAATTAGTAAGTAGATGATTTATTTGGAAGTACTACCTGATAGCACCGTTGGTAACACCTTATGAGGGGAATTGAATACAAAACTGGTGAGGTTATGATTCACTTATAAACAGGGCACTGGTGAGATCACATCTGGAGCACAGTATTGGTCGCCTTATTAAAGGAAGGGTGTGAGTGCAAAGAAGCAGCTCAGAGAAGGTTTACCAAACCTGGATATGTTCAGATTGTCTTATGAGCAAAAGTTGGACAGGCTGAGCCTGTATCTGCTGGAGTTCAGAAGAGCAAGAGGTGACTTGATTGAAGCATGAGATCCTGAGGCATCTTGAGATGGTGCATGTGGAAATGATGTTTCCTGCTGTTGGAAAATCTCGAACTAGGGATTACTATCAACAGTAAGATGTTGCCTATTTAAGACTGAGATGAGGAGTAATCTTTTCTCACGTAAGATGGTACTGTACAAGGCTCTAGTCAGACCATGACTGGAATACTGTGAACAGTTTTTGGGCATCTTAACTAAGGAAAGATATATTGGCATTGGAGGCAGAAAAAAAAAATCATTCAGCTGATATCCAGTATGGAGGGAACACCTTATGAGGAGAGGTTCAGTAGATTCGGTCTGCACTCATCGGAGTCTAGAAGAATGAGAGGTAACCCATTAAATAACAAGGACTTGGCAGGGGAGAAGGTTGTTTCCCCTTGTGGAAGAGACTGGGACCTGAGGGTGTGGTCTTAGAATAGGGGGCTGGACATTTAAGGCAGAGATGAGGAGGAATTTCTTCTTTTAGAGATTCATAAATCTTAGGATTTATTCCAGGGAGCAGTGAAGGTGAGGTCATTGAATCTAATCAAGGCTAAGGTCAATAGATTTTTGAACTGTAGGAAAGTGAAGGGTTACAAGAGACCTGTTGGTTTGTGGAGTTGAGGCCAGATCAAATTTTCCATAATCATAGTGAATGGCCAGGCTTGAGGGGTTGGATTGTCAACTCTTCTAACAACAGCAAATTAGGACCTTAAAAGAACATTATTTAAATCAGTTGACCTGGCTGTTTGGGTAAACACACACAAATAAAATACACACTTTATGGTGCAATGTTCTTGATTTCCTATCAGCACTTGCAGGCAGAATGCAGGTGACAGCTCAGCAAGTGACAAAGTAATCTCCTCCAGTTTGCAAAGTTTGAGAAATCTCTGTGCGGAACTGTACCCATTCATTGTAATGGAAAATTCACTATCACTTCCTGATGATTTGAAAATCACCTGCAAACATTTATCCTTGTCCAAAGTCACTGACAGCATCATGGATAGTTTCATTGACTCACATGTCGTCTTATTTAGAAGCCACTCCCCACCCTGAGCTCTGAAATGTGCACTGTCTACAGCAGACACATGAAGACACTGGATCAGTACCAACAACGCTGTCTGTACCAGATCCTGCAAATCTGCTGGGAAGAAAGATGCACCAACACCAGCATTCTCGACCAGGCCAACATCCCCAGCATCCAGGCACTGACACCCTTGATTGGCTATGATGAGCTGGGCACGTTGTCTACATGACTGACACGAGACCCCCCAAGCACGTGCTCTACTCCCAGCTTTGAAAGGGCAGGAGAAACCCAGGTGGGTCTTCAGTGGAGGCTCTTCAGTGATACTGTTGCGAAGTTGGTGTGTGTAAAATTGTAAAATGGGGGAAAGCACTGCGTTGTCCCTTTTAAAGATGATGTTTTTTTCAGTGCTTAGAGTTATAATGGATGCCTGACCAGCAGCTTGAAGTGCAGGTGCACACAGAGAGTGCCAGAATGGAAATATTTTGTATTGAACAGCCAAGCAGCGTTTTTACCAAGACCACAAGTCTTTTTAAATTTAACCAATCAATTTGAACCAAGCACTTAGATACTAAAAAACCTATCAAATTTAAATCTGAGGGGGTTGATAACCTAGAAGCAATCCAATTGTAAAGAAATTATTAGGTCATCAATATAGATATAAAGATGAGAGTATTTGGAAAATCAACGAGAGCCAACTGCCAGGAAATAAGAGACAACAAGGTGCAGGGCTGGATGAACACAGCAGGCCAAGCAGCATCATAGGAGCAGAGAGGCTGACGTTTCGGGCCGAGACCCTTCTTCAGAAATGGGGGAGGGGAAGAGGGTTCTGAAATAAATAGGGAGAGAGGGGGAGGTGGATAGAAGATGGATAGAGGAGAAGATAGGTGAATAACACCTTTTAGCTCTCAGAGAAAGCACCACCTAATTAATCAAAGGTACCATGGCACTTCTAGCTAAGTGCCTTTATAGAGAAAACATCCCTGACAGCAGAATCAGTGGAAATAAAGACATTTTTGACTTGAGATCAATAGAAGATAGGCTGGAGAAGGCAAAGTGTTCCAGAAGACAAAGTCTGTGTGACCTTGAAGAGATTAAATTTTAATTTATTGTTGTCTTATTAATTGGGTTTATGTAAGTCGGACTTAAATTTACTTGTATCAGAGATAGTAGGAACTGCAGATGCTGGAGAATCTGAGACAACAAGGCATAGAGCTGGATGAACACAGCAGGCTAAGCAGCATCATAGGAGCTGTGTTCATCCAGCTGTACGCCTTGTTGTCTTAAATTTATTTGAACAGCATTCCAGTAGAATTTAGTTCAGTTAGGGAATAGTTAGTACTTGGGGGGGAATTGTTTGGTTTGTTAGCAATTCTGTTAATTTGTTCATTGTTAGGATTAAATGAATAAATTGTTACTTGTTACTTATAAAGTGGATCAGAAATTTTCTTTCATATAACTTGTGTTTTACAGTAAATTTAGCACGTACCCAGATATGTCCTGCATACACAAAGCCAGACAACTCCAACCTGGCCTGTTACTGCCCCATTATTCTACTCTCGATCATCAGTAAAGTGATGGAAGGTGTCAGTAACAGAGCTATCAAACAGAACCTGCTCAGCAACAACCTGCTCAGTGACGCCCAGTTTGGGTTCTGCCAGGGCCACTCAGCTCCTGACCTCATTACAGCCTTGATTCAAACATGGACAAAAGAGCTGAATTCCAGAGCGAGGTGAGAGTGACAGCCCTTGACATCAAGGCTGCATTCAACTGGGTGTGGCATCAAGGAGCCCGAGCAAAACTGGAATCAATGGGTATCAGGGGACAAACTCTCTGGTGGTTGGAGATTCACTCGGTTGATTCCAGAGTTGAGAGGGTTGGATTATGAGGAGAGACTGAGTAGACTGGGATTATACTCATTGGAATTCAGAAGAATGAGGGGAGATCTTATAGAAACATATAAGATTATGAAGGGAATAGATAAGGTGGAGGCAGGGAGGTTGTTTCTGCTAGCAGATGAAACTAGGACTAGAGGGCATTGCCTCAAAATAAAGGGAAGCAGATGTAGGACTGAGGTCAGGAGGAACTTCTTCACCCAAAGGGTTGTGAATCTGCAGAATTCCCTGCCCAGTGAAGCGGTTGAAGCTACCTCGCTGAATGTGTTTAAGGCAAGGCTAGATAAATTTTTGAACAGTAAAGGAGTTAAGGGTTATGGTGATTGGGCGGGTGAGTGGAGCTTAAAAAGATCAGCCATGATCTTATTAAATGGCGGGGCAGACTTGAGGGGCCGGATGGCCTACTCCTGCTCCTAGTTCTTATGTTCTTATGTTATACCTGACACATATGAAGATGGTTGTGGTTGTTGGAGGTTAATCATCTCAGCTCCAGGACATCTCTGCCAGAGTTCCTCAGGGTAGTGCCCTTAACCCAACAATCTTCATCAATGACCTTCCCCCCATCATAACGTCAGAAGTGGGGATATTCTCTGATGATTCCACAATATCCAGCATCATTTGCAACTTGTCAGACCCTGAAGCAATCCATGTTCAAAGGCAGCAAAGACCTGGACAATATCTAGGTCTGGCAAATGTGATTCATGCCACACAAATACCAGGCAATGATCATCTCCAACAGGAGGGAATCTAACCATTGCATTGTCTTTCAATGGTGTTATCATCACTAAATCCGCCACTATCAACATCCATTACCATTGACCAGAAACTCAACTGGACTTGCTATATAAATACAGTGGCCAAAAGTACAGTTCAGAGGTTACAAATTCTGCATTGGGTATCTCACTGTCTAAGTCTTCAAAAGCTGTCCATTCTCTGGAAGGCATAAATCAGAAATGTGATGGAATTGTGTCTATTTGGCAGAATGATTGCAGCTCAACCAAGACTCAAGAAGATTGACACCATCCAGGACAACTCAACCAGCATCGCATCTGCCACATGAAACATTCACTGTCTCCAGTACTGAATTACACTGAATGATAGCACTGTGTACCATCTCCAAGACGCACTGTAACAATTCGCCAAGGGTCCTTCACCAGAACTTCTTAGTCACATGACATCCTGACTTGGAAATATGTCACTGTTCCTTCAGTCTGCTCAAACAAAATCCTGCAATACCCTCTCTAAAGCACAAGGCAGCTCACCAGTGGCTTGTCAAGAGCAGCTACAGATGGGCAATAAATGCTGACCTAAGGCACGTTCCTCCCATGAATGGATACAAATTGTTTTTAAAAATTGTCCATGAACTAGGTGACTTGCTGAGCTATTTCAAAGCATAGTTGAGTCAACCACATTAATAACAAGGATAGGTCTTTTGCAATGCAGCCAGGGCAGTACTGGGGCTCATAATCTTTCTTGAATTTTTACACTCAGCTGCTCTGTGATTTTAACTGAAGTGAATCGAATTGTTTGGACACACTCCACATCGACTTGTTGGTGTTAGCTGCTACCTGTGACTTATTAACCTTGACAAACGGATCGGAGATTTAAATTTTCAAGGAAAAAAATCTCATTCTTAGATGATGATGTTAAGTTTCAGTCTCTCAGCTGTTAGTGCACACTTTAATTCAGCGCTTATGGGTCCCCAACATTCCCGACTTCTAGCAGAGGTCTGGGTTCAAAAAATTGGGGCAGAATCCATTAATTCTGCTGTGTGCTGTCACTTGCTTTGGATATTAGATTACAAAACACTTAACGCAGAGACATGTCATAAGACTATAAGATATAGGAGCAGTTTTAGGCTATTCAGCCCACTGAGTCTGAACATAGAAAATAGAACATAGAACAGTAAGCACAGTACAGGCCCTTCGGCCCACGATGCTGTGCCGAACTTTTACCCTAATCCTAAAGTCTATCTAACCTCCACCCCTACCTTAAACTATCATCCATATGCCTAGCTAATAGCTACTTAAATGCCCCTAATGAGGCCAACTCCGCTACTCTCTCCAGCAATGCATTCCATGCCCCGCCCACTCTCTGAGTAAAGAACCTACCTCTGACATCCCCCCTATATCTACCTCCACTCACTTTACAACTATGCCCCCTCGTAATAGCTACCTTCACCCTAGGAAAAAGTCTCCGGCTGTCCACTCTATATATACCTCTGATCATTTTGGACACCTCTATCAAGTCACCTCTCATCCTTTGTCGTTCTAAAGAGAAAAGCCCGAGCTCTCTCAATCTTTCCTCATAAGACTTTCCCTCCATTCCAGGCAACATCCTGGTAAATCTCCTCTGTACCTTTCCCAACGCTTCCACATCTTTCCTGTAATGAGGTGACCAGAGCTGGACACAATACGCCAGATGTGGTCAAACCAGGCTTTTGTATAGCTGGAGCATAACTTCACGGCTCTTGAACTCAATCCCTCTATTAATGAAAGCTAACGCACCATACACCTTCTTAACAACTCTATGCACCTGGGAGCAGCTTTCAGGAAACTGTGGACATGAACCCCAAGGTCCTTCTGCTCCTCCACACTGCCAAGAATCTTTCCATTAACCCTGTATTCTGCTTTCAAGTTTGTCCTTCCAAACTGAATCACCTCACACTTTTCAGGGTTAAACTCCATCTGCCACTTCTCAGCCCAGCTCTGCATCCTATCAATGTCCCTTTGTAAACTAGAACAGCCCTCTGCACTGTCCACAATGCGACCCACCTTTGTATCATCCGTGAACTTGCTAATCCACCTTTCCACTCCTTCATCCAAATCATTTACAAAAAACACAAATAGAAGAGGACCCAGAACAGATCCTTGTGGTACACCACTCGTAACTGAGCACCATGTTGAATATTTTCCGTCCACTACCACCTTTTGTCTTCTAAGGGTCAGCCAATTCTGAATCCAATCTGCCACATTTCCCCCTATCCCATGCCTCCTTACCTTCTGCATGAGCCCACCATGGGGAACCTTATCAAACGCCTTAAATCCATGTATACCACATCCACTGCTCTACCTTCATCCACGTGTTTGGTCACCTCTTCAAAGAATTCAATAAGGTTTGTGAGGCATGATCTACCGCTCACAAATCCATGCTGATGATCACGAATCAAACTGTGCCTTTCCAAGTGATCATAAATCCTATCTCTCAGAGCCCTTTCCGATAATTTGCCCACCACTGATGTAAGACTAACTGTCCTGTAATTTCCGAGGTTATCCCTATTCCCTTTTTTGAACAAGGGAACGACATTTACCACTCTCCAATCTTCCGGCAATATACCCGTGGACAGGGAGGATGAAAAGATCATCGCCAAAGGCCCTGCGATCTCTTCCCTCGCTTCCCGTAGAATCCTTGGATAAATCCCATCAGGCCCGGGAGACTAATCTATCTTCAAGTTTCTCAAAATTCCTAGTACATCTTCCGTACTAACCTCCACCTCTTCTAGCCTACCAGCTTGTTTCACACTGTCCTCCTCTACAACCACGTCCCCCTCAGTTGTGAATACCGAAGAAAAGCATTCATTAAGGGCCTCTCCTATCTCTTTAGGCTCTGTGCACAAATTCCCTTTACAATCCTTGACCGGCCCTACCCTTTCTCTGGTCATTCTCTTATTCCTCATGTACGTGTAAAAAGCCTTGGAGTTTTCCTTGATCCTATCTGCCAAGGTTTTCTCATGCCCCCTTATAGCTCTCCTAAGCCCTTTCTTCAGCTCCTTCCTGGATAACTTGTATCCGTCTACAGCCCTTTTTGTTCCTTGTTTCCTAAACCTTATGTAAGCATCCTTCTTCCTCTTAACCAGTCGTTCGACCTCTCTTGAGAACTAAGGCTCCCTCACTCGACCGTATCTTCTCTGCCTGCGAGGGACTAACATATCGAGCACACGCAGTATGTATTCCTTAAACAATCTCCACATTTCTATAGTGCTCTTCCCTGACAGCATCTGTTCCCATTTTATATTACCCAGTTCTTGCCTAACTGAATTGTAATTACCCTTCCCCCAATTATAAACCTTACCATGCTGTATGTATCTATCCTTTTCCAAGACTATTGTAAAAGTAATAGAGTTATGATCGCTACCCCCAAAATGCTCTCCTACCAACAGGTCTAACACTTGGCCCGGTTCATTGCCAAGCACCAAATCCAAAGTGGCCTGTCCTCGTGTTGGTCTATCTACATACTGTGTCAGGAATCCTTCCTGAATGCACTGGACAAAATCTGCTCCATCTAAACTATTACAGCTAAAATATTTCCAATCAATATTTGGAAAGTTGAAGTCACCCATGACTACAACCCTGTGACTTCTGCACCTTTCCAGTATCTGCCTCCCAATCCGCTCCTCTATTTCTCTGCAACTGTTAGGGGGTCTGTAAAAAACCCCCAACAAAGTGACTGTTCCTTTCTTGTTCCTGACCTCAACCCAAACTGACTCTGTAGACATATCATTCTCGAATTGCCTTTCAGTAGCTGCTATACTCGCCCTGACTAGCAATGCCACTCCCCCACCTCTTTTTCCACCCTCCCTATTTCTTTTAAAGCATCTAAATCCCAGAACTTCCATCAGCCATTCCTCTCCCTGAGTTACCCAAGTTTCTGTAATGGCCACAAGATCGTAGTTCCAAATACCGACCCGTGCTCTAAGTTCATCCGCCTTATTTCTGATACTTCTCTCATTGAAGTATACACACTTCAAACCATCTCTGTGTCCACAATTACGCTCCATCAACCGCATTTCTTTATTAACAACCTCACTCCCTGTTGTGTCTGTTGGAAGGCTGAATACCTCATCCTCTGAATTACCAATCCGGTTCCCCACCCCCTGCCAATCTAGTTTAAACCATCCCGTATAGCTCTCTCCCAGGATATTTGTGCCCTTCCGGTTCAGGTGCAATCCGTCCTTACTGTACAGGCCCCACCTTCCCCAGAATGTGCTCCAAATATCCACATAATGGAAGCCCTCCCTCCTACACCAGCCCTGTAGCCACGTGTTTAGCTGCGCTCTCTCCCTATTTCTTACCTCGTTATCACGTGGCACTGGTAGTAATCCAGAGATAACTACCCTGTTTGTCCTGGACTTCAGCTTCCAACCTAACTCCCTGTACTCGTTTTTCACATTCTCAGTCCTTTTTCTACCAATGTCATTGGTACCGATGTGTACCATGACTGCTGGTTGCTCACCCTCCCCCTTAAGGATCTTGAAGACACGATCTGAGACATCATGGACCCTGGCACCCGGGAGGCAACATACCATCCGTTCATCTTGTTTGCGTCCACAGAACCGCCTGTCTGTGCCTCTTACTATCGAATCCCCCACTACAATTGCTCTCCTGTTCTCCCCCCTTCCCTTCTGTGCCACAGGGTCATGCTCAGTGCCAGAGACCTGTCCCCTGGTAGGTCCCCCCGCACCCCCCCAACAGTATTCAAAACGGTATACTTATTATTGAGGGAACGGCCCAAGGGGATCCCTGCACTGTCTGCCTCTTTCCTTTCCCCCTCCTGACAGTCGCCCAGTTACCTTTTTCCTGTACCTTGGGTGTGACCACCTCCCTATAACTCCTCGCTGTCATCTCCTCAGCCTCCCAAATGATCGGAGTTCATCCGGCTCCAGCTCCAGTTCCCTAACGCGGTTTTTGAGGAGCCGGAGTTGGGTGCACTTCTCGCAGGTGAACTCAGAGGGGACACCAGCAGTGACCCTTATCTCCCACATCCTGCAAGAGGAGCATGCAACTGCCCTAGTTTCCATTCCCTCTACTCTAGATTTCCAGAATAAAAGAAAAGCCTTACCTTACCGACCCTCCACACAGTCTTTTTATTTGGTTAGAGGAGGCGGATGGGTGGGAGACACTACACGTGTCATGTTTTGGGTTTAGCCAATGCCTGAATATACTAGTTCCTTCCTGGCTCGCGTTCTCGCCACACACCCACCGCTGAAAACAAGAGGGCCTCTGCTGCACGAGGAAAAAAAATCCTTAACTTCCTGTCGGCACCCTGGCTCGTGCTCCCGCTGCTCCATCATTCAATCATGACTGATATGTTTTTCAAACCCATTCTCCTGCCTTCCCCCTGAAACCTTTGATTCCCTCACTCATCAAGAATCTATCTATGCTGTCTTAAATACACTCAATAATTTGGCCTCCACTGCCCTCTGCAGCAGTGTCTCCCATAGATTCACCATACTCTGGCTGAAGAAATTCCTCTGCATTTCAATTCTAAAGGGTCACATCTTCACTCTGAGGCTGTGTCCTCAGGTCCTAGTCTCCCCTACTAGTGAAAACATCTCTCCACGTGCATTCTATCCAGGCCTCTCAGTTTACCGTAAGTTTCATTCAGATCCACCCCCATCCTTCTAAACTCCATCGAGTACAGACCCAGAGTCCTCAACAAATCCCCACATGACAGTCCTTCTTAGAATTATAGAATCCCAACAGTGTGGAAGTAGGCCATTCGACCCATTAAGTCTAAATCGACCCTCCAAAAGGCATCCCACACAGATGTACCCTATCCCTGTAACCTTGCATTTTCCACAGCTAATCCACCTAGCCTGCACATCCCTGGACACTATGGACAATTTAGCGTAGCCAAGCCACCTAACCTGCACATCTTTGAACTGTGGGAGGAAACTGGAGCGCCTGGAGTAAACCCATGCAGACTTGGGAGGAATGTGCAAGCTCCACGCAGACAGTCACCTGAGGGTGGAATTGAACCCCGGTCATGTGCTGTGAGACAACAGAGCTAAACACAGAGCCACTATGCACCTTTCTTCCCTGGGATCATTCTTGTATACCACCCCTGGACTCCCTCCAAGGCCAACACATCCTTCCTTCGATACAGGGCCCAAAACTGCTCACAATATTCCAAATGCAGTCTGACCAGAGCCTTATATAGCCTCAACAGTACATCTCTGCTTTTGTATTTTAGCCCTCTCGAAATGAATGCTAACATTACAGTTGCCTTCCAAACTGCCAACTGAACCTGCATGTTAACTTTAAGAGAATCCTGAACTAGGATTCCTATGTCTCTCTGTGCTTCAGAATTCTGAAGCCTTTCTCCATTTAGAAAATAGTCTACATCTCTGTCCTTCCTACCAAAGTAAATAACCCATACTTTTCCACACTGTATTCCATCTGCCACTTATTTATCCATTCTCTCAGCCTGTCCAAGTCCTTCTGAAGACTCCCCATTTCCTCAACACCACTTGTCTTTCTACCTGTCTTTGTGCCATTTGAAAACTTAGCAAGAATGCCCTCAGTTTCTTCATCCAGATACAGTCACAGAGTTATAAGTCACATTTCACGGAAACAGGCTCTTCAGCCTACTTCGTCGATGCCAACAGGTTTCCTAAACTGAACTAGTCCCACTTACCTGTGCTTGGCCCAAATCCCTCTAAACCTTTCCTGTCCATGTACCTGTCCAAATGTTTTTTTGATGTTGTAATTGTACCCACCTCTCTAACTTCCTCTGGCAACTTATTCCAAACATACACCACCCTCTGTGTGAAAAGGTTGCCCCTGACGTCCCTTTTAAATCTTTCCCCTCTCACCTTAAACCTATGTCCTCTAGTTTTGTACGCCCTTTCCCTGGGTAAAAGGCCTTGGTTATTCACCTTATCTCTGCCCCTCATGATTTGATAAATCTCTATAAAGTCACCCTTCAGCTTTCTACGCTCCAGGGGAAGAATATAGAACATTGAACAGTACAGCACAGGACAGGCCCTTCATCCCATGATGTTGTGACGAAGGTTTCAGTCTATCCAGCCACTTCTTATGACTTGAACCCTCCAGTCTTGGTAGCATCCATGTAAAAGCTGCTCATTAAATACAAGTTGTTTGTAACCCAAGGCCCTGAGCTAATGTCAACAAGGTGCAGGGCTGGATGAACACAGCAGGCCTGATGCTGCTTGGCCTGCTGTGTTCATCCAGCCCTGCACCTTGTTGTCTCGGATTCTCCAGCATCTGCAGTTCCTACTATCCCTGAGCTAATGTGATGTGTTTTCAGCAGAGAACAAGTCTTTGGTGTAGGATATGAATGGGAACTGAGTGAACTTCCTGGAGGTGTGGGATCATCATTCAGAGACCCCTCCTCATTCTCTGCCATAGTGACAGGGAGGAGGCAACTTGGAAACAACAAAGTTCATTGGCAGCAACATATCTGTCTCTGTTTCTCTGTCTCCATCTCAGGCACCTGCTCCCTCTGTGTTTCTGACCCTTGCTCTGTTTCCTGCCACATTACACCTGGTTTGCTCAGAAGGACCTGGGCCTGACATTTCTCGGTATCTCCCTCACAGTGTTGGGTCTGAGATGGGAACAAGGGGACATGCCAAAGATACAATGTCATGATCAAAAGCAAATATTGCCAGCTCTGAAAATGTGAAAGAAAATAAACAGAAGCATTCAGCCTCTGTGGCAGATTGTCAATGTGTAATGTGAATAGTTGTGGTCCCAATACTAACTCCAGCAGAACTCCATGAGTCGCTGGCTGCCATCCTGAAATACACGTGTAAAGTATGTTCTTTACAGTAATAAATTGTTGTCAGGGCTGGAGAATTATAGCAATGAGGAGAGATTGGAGAGGTTGGGTTTGTTTTCCTTGGAATGGAGAAAGCTGATAGAGTAGACAGGAGGAGTCTGTTTCCCTTGTGTTATAACTGAGAGACACAAAATGGCTGACAGCTACCTGTCCCTCTAACCCTGCAGAAAGTGGCTGACAGTAGTTAAACTGAATTAAAAGCCTGCTCTAGCATTTACGTGAGGTCATAAGTGAGCACAATGGTAACTTTGAGAAGGAGTTATCTCAAGGTAACGGAATTCTGCACAAACAGCAGCTGCAAAGCTCAGTAGGAGACAGTTTGATAAGAAATATCTAAGAACAGACAGCTTGAAATTTGTAACAAACATTGAAGAGTAAAGTAAGGTCCCCACAATAACAGACACAGATGATAAGGGTGAGTTTATGGCTTGTAAGAATATTGGAGATCAAATGTGTTCATTGAACTACGAAAGTGATTGAGTTTCAGTCTTATCAATGAGAAAGATATTGTTCCATTATGTGAGATGAGTTAGTTAGAGTAGGGACAGTATGTGATAGTATCTGAGTTATAGTGCAACTGCAAAACAACAGATAAGAACATTTCACAGCAATTAATTATTTTTCTTGAACTATTCATAGTATTAAGAGTAGGTTCTAGTTAAAGATTCTTCAGATATTCACAGAGATAGATTTCGAAATAGTTACAGATACACATATGAACAAAAATACGAAAATCACTAAAAGCATTAGAGAAAATGATTCAAGTAGAATATGAAAGCTAACCAGTCTCAACTAGTAAATCTCCACTTCCCTCACCTTATCATTAAAGGAGAGCCGAACATACACAGTGACAAACAAATTGCTAACAATTCATTAGCTAACAAATGCTAACAGTAGGGTTAGACATAAAACTTTACATATAACTAACTTTACAGTAAAACTAATATTATGACTTTTATAGCAGTTAGCAAGAACTAACTTCTTTTATATCTCTTGTGATTCGGACAGTGGGAGATATAAGATGAGTAACAGAGTCTAAAAGGGATAGCAATGAATAGAATGAATAACAGAATTCAAGCTGTCCTTACAGACGAGCAAGTTTATAACCATTAACTTTAGAATGTGAATTAAGGGGATGCATTGTAAGATTCCAAGGACTGGTGATTACAATGTCTGTTAAAGATCATGAGATCATGGGGAACCTTGGGCTGTCCATAGGAGTGTCCATATGGATCACGTTCACTGCCCTGCCCTTATTAATCCTCTTCATTGCTTCTTCAAAAAATCTCAATCAAGTTAGTCAGACACGATTTCCCATGTACAAAGCCATGCTGACTATTCCTAATCCATCCTTGCCTTTCCAAATACTTATAAATCCTGTCCCTCACGATCCCCTCCAACAACTTGCCCACCACCAATGTCAGGCTCACCAGTCTATAGTTCTCTGGCTTTTCCTTACCACCTTTCTTAAATAGTGGCACCGTGTTAGCCAACTTCCAGTTTTCCAACACCTCACCTGTGGCTATCGATGATACAAATATCTCAGCAAGGGGCCCAGCAATCTCTTCCTTCGCTTCCCACAGAGTTCTAGGGTACACCTGATCAGGTTCTGGGGATTTATCCACCTTTATGTGTTTTAAGACATCCAGCACCTCCTCCTCTGTAACATGGACATTTTTCAAGATGTCGCTATCTATTACCCCACGTTTTATATCTTCCATATCCTTTTCCACAGTAAACACTGATCCAGAATACTCATTTAGTATCTTCCCCATCTCCTGTGGTTCCACACATAGGTGGCTTTGCTGATCATCAAGGGGCCCTATTCTGTCCCTACTTACATTTTTGTCCTTAATGTATTTATAAAATCCCTTTGGATTCTCCTTAATTCTATTCGCCAAAGCTATCTCATCTCCCCTTTTTGCCCTCCTGATTTCCCTCTTGAGTATATTCCTACTGCCTTGATATTCTTCTAAGGATTCACTCGATTGCTGCTGTTTATATCTGACATATGCTTCCTTCTTCTTCTTGACCAAAACCTCAATTTCCCTAGTCATCCAGCATCCCTCACACCTACCAGCCTTGATCTTCACCTTAACAGGAACATACTGTTCCTGGACTCCAGTCATTTCATTTTTGAAGGCTTCCCATATTATTGAAATCCTTTACCTGCGAACATCCACTCCCAAACAACTTTTGAAAGTTCTTGTCTAATACCATCAATATTGGCCTTTCTCCAATTTAGAACTTTAACTTTTAGATCCGGTCTACCCTTCTCCATCACTATTTTAAAACTAATAGAATTATGGTTGCTGGCCCCAAAGTGTTCCCCCACTGACACCTCAGTCACCTGCCCTGCCTTATTTCCCAAGAGTAGGTCAAGTTTTACACCTTCTCTAGTAGGTACATCCACATACTGAATCAGAAAATTTTCTAGTACACACTTAGGTGTAGCAGACAGTGAAGAAGGTCACCTCAGAGTATAACAGGATCTTGATCAGTTGGGCCAACAGGCCAAAGAATAGCAGATGGAGTTTAATTTAGATAAATGTGAGGTGCTGCATTTTGGAAAGGCAAGTCAGGGCAGGACTTACACACTTCATGGTAAGTTCCTGGGGGGTGTTGCTGAACAAAGAGAATTTGGAGTACAGGTTCATAGTTCCTTGAAAGTGCAGTCTCAGGTAGATAGGATAGTGAAAAAGGCATTTGGTATGCCCACCTTTATTGGTTAGTGCATTGAGTATAGGAATTGGGAGGTCATGTTGAGGCTGGATGGAACATTGGTTAGGCCACTTTTCGAATACTGTGTGCAATTGTTAGTGGAGGGAGACCCTAAACTCTTTTAAAAAGAACTTGATCTGCACCTTAAGTGGTGTAAACTGCAGCAATATAGGTGTGTGCATCAAGATAGGATTAGAAAGGGCATCTGGATGTCTTTGGGTTGGCATATATAAGATGGTCCGAATGACCCCCTTCCAAGCTGTCTAATTTCTATGGTTCAATGGTTCTATTACATGGACTCCTGTGATTTTTGAACTCAGACATTGGAGCTACTAAATGGGTAGGCGATAAAACAAGTTACAAAGGTCAAGATGTATCTTCTGTAGACAATAATGATCATTGATGTACACAAAAAGAACACTCAGCGTCACTGGGCATGGTCTCTGTAATAGAACGGGATAACAGTTGATTAAGTGAAAAGACGTTCTTCTGTAACAAGTGGAAAAAGATTCTTTTTGTCACAGTAAACAGATAGAGATAGAATTTCCTATCAGGAAACGTATCAGAAAGTCCTGGCAAGTTCTTGATACATTTTGTAAGACTCAAAGTTTATCGAACCAGCCAAAATTAGTAATCAATCTTTGATTCAGAAAATAACAGCAAAAAAACTGATTTGACTCAGTTAGAGATTTAAGAATACCTTACAGATTGAACAACAATTTAAACTTAATTTTGTCTAAAGACACTAGCCCGGAAATGAGATTCCTTCCCACTTCTTACAAACCAAAGGGCACCCGTATGGGTCTGAGTTATGCCTGCCTTTTCATAGGATACGTGGAATAGAACATAGAACATAGAACATAGAACATTACAGCGCAGTACAGGC
>NC_063334.1:126435454-126493054 GCF_021869965.1 Rhincodon typus
TCTGTATTCCTGTTACTCCTTCCAAAGTGAATCACCTCACACTTTTCTGCATTAAACTCCATTTGCCACCTCTCAGCCCAGCTCTGCAGCTTATCTATGTCCCTCTGTAACCTACAACATCCTTCCGCACTATCCACAACTCCACCGACTTTGGTGTCATCCGCAAATTTACTAACCCATCCTTCTACGCCCTCATCCAGGTCATTTATAAAAATGACAAACAGCAGTGGCCCCAAAACAGATCCTTGAGGTACACCAAGAATGGTCCCTCTTCTGCTGTTACACTGGCACCATCCCTCACCTCTTCTTCCGCTACATCAATGACTGTATCGGCGCTGCCTTGTGCTCCCATGAGGAGCTTGAACAGTTCATCAACCTTACCAACACCTTTCACCCCAACTTCAAATTTACCTGGACTATTTCCGATACCTCCATCCCCTTCCTGGACCTCTCCGTCTCCCTCAGAGCCTCTCGCTTTTTAAAAAATTCATTTGTGGGATGTGGGAGTCGCCGGCTGCACAGCATTTTTATTTTCTACATTATTTTCTACTTAAAACTAAGAAGGTCTGCAATATGTAACTTTTCACCTTACTTCTTATGTTTTACACTATACTATAAATACTGCAATGTTTAACTTATAACTTTGTTCTTCCTTTCTACCTTGTTCTTGAGATTCTGTACCTAGGAAGTTGTACATAAGGTGGCGCCTTGCGTGGCGACATTATACACTTTTCACTGTACTCCTGTACTTTTGTACTTGAGTACGTGACAATAAAATCAAAAATCAAAAAAATCAAATCATTTATTCAGAGATGGCAAAATCTGCAGATGCTGGAGTCAGAGTTGATACAGTGTGGAGCTGGAGGAACACAGCAGGTCAGGCAATATCAGAAAAGCGGGAGAGTCGATGTTTCAGGTTGGGACCCTTCATCAGGACTGGGAAGAGGGAAGGGAGCTCAGAAATAAATGAGAGAAGTGAGGCTGGGGAAGGTAGGTGGGATGGTGATAGGTGGATGCAGGTAGGGGGTGGTGGGGATTAGTCAGTGGAACGGTTGGAAAGAAGATGGACAGGTAGTGTCAGTTCAAGAGGGTGGGGATGAAAGGGAGAATTGGACGTGGGATGAGGCCTGGGGTGGGGAGATTTTGAAACTGGTGAATTCTATTTTGAGGCCATTGCGCTGTAGGCTTCTGAGCCAGAATATGAAATGTTGTTCTCCAGTTTGCAGGTGGTGTCATTATGACACTGTAGGAGGCCCAGGATGGACATGTCACCCAGGGGGTGAGAGGGTGAGTTAAAATGGTTGGCAAATGGAAGGTGTTGTTGATTATAGTGTACAGAGCGCAGATGATCTGCGAATCAGTCACCAAGTCTGCGCTTGGTCTCACCGATGCAGAGGAGGCCACATCGGAAGCAACAGCATGCCTCCATCTCTGGTAACCGTCTCAGCACTGACATCTATTTCAAACCCACCAACTCCCATTGTTACCTGGACTTCACCTCCTCTCACTCACTCTCCCGCAAGAATGCGATCCATTATTCCCAATTCCTCTGCCTCTGCTACATCTGCTCTCAAGATGTAGTGTTCAACTGCCGGACATCCCAGATATCCTCCTACTTCAAGGACCACAACATCCGCCTTCCGTTGATCCACAATACCCTCAACTGCGTCTCTTATATTTCTTACACTTCGGCTCTCAAACCCCCTCCCCTCAACAAAAGTAAGGACGGAGACCCCTGGTCCTCACATACAACCCCACCAACCTTCACATCCAGCGCATCATCCTCCGCCACTTCGGCCACCTACAATCCGACCCCACCACCAAAGGGATATTTCCCTCCCCACGCCTATTTGCCTTCCATAGGGACTGCTCACTCCGTGACTCCCTTGTCCACTCCACACTCCCCACTCGCCCCACCGCCCCTGGTACCTCTCCCTGCAACCACAGGAAGTGCTACACCTGCCCATACATACCCCACCTCACCTCCATCCAAGGCCCAAGACAAACTTTTCATATTTGACAGGGGTTCACCTGTACATCCGCCAACCAGGTCTACTGTAGCCGTTGCTCCCGATGTGGCCTCCTCTACATCAGTGAGCCCAAGCGCAGTCTCGGTGACTGATTCGCAGAGCATCTGTGCTCTGTACACTATAATCAACAACACCTTCTGGTCGTGAACTATTTTAACAGCCCTCCCACTCCCCGGGTGACATGTCCATCCTGGGCCTCCTCCAGTGTCACAGTGACGCCACCGGAAACTGGAGGAACAATGCCTCATATTCTGTCTCAGGAGACTACAGCCTGATGGCCTCCAATAGAATTCTCCAGTTTTAAAATTTCCCCACCCCAGGCCTCATCCCACGTCTAACCCTCCCTCTCATCTCCACCTCCTTGACCTGACACTACCTGTCTATCTTCTTTCCCACCTATCCACCCCACCCTTCCAACTGATCAATCCTCACCACCCCCTAACTGCATCCACCTATCACCATCCCACCTACCTTCCCCAGCCTCAATCCTCCTCCCTTTATTTATTTCTGAGCTTCCTTCCCCCTCCCCAGTACTGAAGAAGGGTCTCGACCTGAAACATCGACTTTCCCGCTCCTCTGATGCTGCTTGGCCGGCTCTGTTCCTCCAGCTTGATGCTGTATTGACTCAAATCATTTGTTGCTTGTCCTTAGTGCCTTTGAGAAGATTTTTTTTTCATTATTCATTCACGGGATAAAGGCATCACTGGCTAGGCAGCATTTATTACCCATCCCTAATTGCCCAGAGGGCAGTTAAGAGTCAACCCCATTGCTGTGGGTCTGGAGCCACATGTAGGCCAGACCAGGTAAGGATGGCAGTTTCCTTCCCTAAAGGACATTAGTGAACCAGATGGGTTTTCCCAACAATCAACAATGGATTCACAGTCATCATTAGACTGTTAATTCCAGATATTTATTGAATTCAAATTCCACCATCTGCCGTGGCGGGATTCGAACCAGGCTCCCCAGAACATTATCTGGCTCTCTGGATTAACAGTCCAGCGATTATACCACTTGCCTCCCAATTTGGTGATGAGCTGCCTTCTCAAACCTCTGCAGTTCATGTCCTGTGGGCGATATATTTCCAAGTCAGGATGGGGAGTGGCTTGGAGGGGACCTTGCAGGGGGTGGCGTTCCCATGTATCTGCTGCCTTTGTCCTTCTAGATGGAAGTGGTCGTGGGTTTGGAAGGTACTGTCTGAGGATCTTTGGTGAATTTCTGCAGTGCATCTTGCACATAGTACACACTGCTGCTACTGAGCGTTGCTGGTGGAGGCAGACATATATCAGCAGGAAAACTCATAATATTCCTTAATCCACTCTTTTTCTTACTCATTCAATGGACATGGGCATTGCTGGCTGGGCCTGCATTTATTGTCGTGCCCTTGAGAAGTTGGTGGTGAACTGTCTGCTTGAATTGCTACAGGATCTTGCGCAGGCAGTGTTGATGGTACTGCTTCAGTGCCTTGACCTGTCTGCTGTAGAATTTCCATGTCTCACAGCCATGTAGGAGGGTAGGAGCCACCCCAGCTCTATAAAACATCCACTTGGAATCTCTTGGGAAGAAAGATGCACCAACAGAGGCGTCCTTGACCAGGCCAATATCCCCAGCAACAAGGTACTGATCACCCTTGATCGGCCACGATGAGCTGGGCATGTCGTCCACATGACCAACATGAGACTCCCCAAGTAGGTGCTCTCCTCCCAGCTTCGAAACGGCAGGCAAGCCCCAGGTGGGGACAGGGGAAGAGTTTCAGTGATACCTTCGAAGCCTCATTGGTGAAGTGCAACATTCCCACAGACACCTGGAAATCACTAGCCTAAGACTGTCTCAAGTGGAGGACGAGCATTTAGGCTGGTGTCAAGCACCTCGAGATTTTTCATCAGGAAAAAGCCTAAGTCAGGTGAAAAGGGCAAAAGTGGTCAAACTCCAAACCTCAGTGTCAAATCCCAAACCTCAGTGTCAAATCCCAAACCTCAGTGTCAAATCCCAAATTCCAGTGTCAAATCCCAAACCTCAGTGTAAAATCCCAAACCCCAGTGTCAAACCCCAAACCCCAGTGTCAAATCCCAAACTCCAGTGCCAAATCCCAAACTCCAGTGTCACATCCCAAACTCCAGTGTCAAATCCCAAACCTCAGTGTCAAATCCCAAACCACAGTGTCAAACTCCAAACCCCAACATCAAATCCCAAACCCCAGTGCTGAACCTAATCAAATCGGTGACACCTTCTGGAGATGTGGTCATTCAGACTGCCTGGGGCAGGCCCACTTAGAAAAGTGCACTGATTTGCAAGCCCAACCATGCTGGGGTGGTCACAAATGTTAGAAATTTAATCAAGTTACTCAAAGTTGCCAATTTTCCTGTTTAAATTGTTTAATTATCAGTAAGTTCATTAAATGTTTACCCATAGATTTAGGCACCTCCTTGCAAAGTCATGATGCAATTTTACTCTCGTGCAATATTGAGTAACTCACAGATATAAACTGTTACTGTCATCTCTTCACTTCTTGCCTAATTTGTTTTGCTGCTTCACTCTCAGAAAGCAGAGGAAAGACAATTGGACCCAAACGTGAAGGTAATCAGTTTACAGGGCAATGGGGAAAGAGCTGGGGAGAGGGATTAACCCTCCTAACTTATCCATGTTGCACTCTTTCAAACACCCAGAACAGTCACTGTTATATATTTTGCACGCACACGTATTTATATATTAAATCAAGGAACTAAAGTAATGTATAAGTGACGGGTTTTAGTATTGAACATCTTCACAGCTACGCTTTGATAAGCACATTGCAAGAAGACCAATGTGAATGGGTCTGGTGCAATCTGTTTCTCCCCTGCAAAAGGTCTGCTGAATAAACAAGGTACAGTTCTTACTGCCTGAATCTAGAAGTGTGATCATGCACACACAATACATTGACATACCATAGCTCCAGTGCATGTCTGTGAGTAAAGCAAAAACATTTAAAATATATTTTACTGGTGATTTGAAAAATGACCCACATGAGTGCCAGAAGGAAGGCTGAGTATAATGTTTTTTGGCACAATATCGAACCTACATCCAAGGAAGGATTGAAGAGGCTGACAAGGCAGAGGTATTTGAGAAATTTAAGTAGAAACACAAGTAAAATTTCGATAGTTTCCAGAACACAGGTAATGAAGAGACAGTCAGTGAGATTCTTTTGTGGCAGGAGTTCGAGAATTGGATCCATTTAACAGCTGGGAACAGCAATCCAATCTTCTATGTAATTTTTGAAAGATTCAGTGCCAATCTTCAGCCAAACCAAATCATCAGATGAACAAACTCTCAATCTCTATTTGGGTTTGGAAGAAAATACAGCAATTGATTATTCTTGCATATTTCATAATCTTGAAAGGTTTCCCTTCTGATTTAGGAACTGTTTAGGGATCCTCTTGGAAGGAGCGATCACAGTATGGTCGAATTTAAAATACAGATGGAGTGTGAGAAGGTTAAATCCAGTACCAATGTCCTGTGCTCAAACAAAGGAGACTATGAAGGAATGAGGGAGGAGTAAGCTAAAGTAGAATGGAAGAAAAAACTTTATGGTGGGTCAATTGAGGAACAGTGGAAGACTTTCAAAATGATTTTTCACATTGCTCAGCAGAAGTATATTCCAGTGATAAGGAAGAACTGTAGGAAAAGAGATAGTCAGCTATGGACGTCTAAGGAAGTAAAGGAAAGTATCAGATTGAAAAAAAAAACACATATAAAAAAAGCAAAGATTAGTGGGAAACTAGTAGACTGGGAAATCTTTAAAGGCCAACAAAAAGCCACAAAAAAAGTTATAAACAAAAGTAAGATAGATTACGAGAGTAAACTAGCTCAGAATATAAAAACATGTACCAAAAGTTTCTATAAATATGTAAATCGTAAAAGTGTGGCGAAGGTAAACATTGGTCCTTTAGAGGATGAGAAGGCCAATTTAATAACTGGGAATGAGGAAATAGCCATGGCATTAAACAGATATTTTGTGCTGGTCTTCACAGTGGAAGACACAAATAACACGCCGAAAACTGATGGCAAGAAGGTTATAGCAGGTGAGGACCTAGAAATTATCATTATCACTAAGGAGGCAGTGCTGGGCAAGCTAATGGGACTAAAGGTAGACAAGTCTCCTGGCCCAGATGAAATGCATCCCAGGATACTAAAAGAGGTGATGGGGGAAATAGCAAATGCACTAGTAATTATTTACCTAAATTCATGGACTCTGGGGTGGTTCCCGCAGATTGGAAAACAGCCAATGTGACGTCACTGTTTAAAAAAGGAAGTAGACAAAAAGCAGGTAACTATAGGCAGTTTGCTTAACTGCGGTAGTGGGGAAAATGCTTGAATCTATCATTAAGGAAGAAATAGCAAGACATCTGGATATAAATTGTCCCATTGGGAACACCCAGCATGGGTTCATGAAGGGTAGTTCATGTTTAACTAATTTGGTGGAATTCTTTGAGGACATTACTTGCATGGTGGACAATGGGGAACCTGTGGATGTGGTGTATCTGGATTTCTAGAAGGCATTTGACAAGGTGCCACACCAAAGGCTGCTACATAAGATAAAGTTGCACGGTATTACAGGTAATGTATTGGCATGGATAGAGGATTGGTTGACCAGTAGAAAGCAAAGAGTGGGGGTAAGTGGGTGTTTTTCTGGTTGGCGGTCAGTGGCTCGTGGTGTGCCTCAGGGATCAGTGTTGGGACCGAAATTGTTTGCAATTTACATAGATGACTTGGAGTTGGGGACTAAGTGTGGTGTGTCAAAATTTGCAGATGACACTAAGGTGAGTGGTAGAGCAAAGTGTGCAGAAGACACTGAAAGTCAGCAGAGGGATATAGGTAGTCTAAGTGAGTGGGAAAAGGTCTGGCAGATGGAGTACAATGTTGATAAGTGTGAGGTCATCCATTTTGGTAGGAATAACAGCAAAATGGACTATGTTTTAAATGGTAAAAAATTGTAGCACGCTGCTGTGCAGAGGGACTTGGGTGTCCTTGTGCATGAATCGCTAAAAGTAGGATTGCAGGTGCAGCAGGTGATTAAAAAGGCAAATGGAATTTTGTCTGCCATTGCTCGAGGGATGGAGTTTAAAAACAGGGAGGCTATGCTGCAGCTGTATAGGGTCCTGGTGAGGCCATACCTGGAGTACTGTGTGCAGTTTTGGTCTCCTTACTTGAGAAGGGATATACTAGCACTGGAGGGGGTGCAGAGGAGATTCACTTGGTTGATTCCAGAGTTGCGAGGGTTGGATTATGAGGAAAGACTGAGTAGACTGAGATTATACTCATTGGAATTCAGAAGAATGAGGGGAGATCTTATAGAAACATATAAGATTATGAAGGGAATAGATAAGATGGAGGCAGGGAGGTTGTTTCCGCTAGCAGGTGAAACTAGGACTAGAGGGCATCGCCTCAAAATAAAGGGAAGCAGATATAGGACTGAGGTCAGGAGGAACTTCTTCACCCAAAGGGTTGTGAATCTGTGGAATTCCCTGCCCAGTGAAGCAACCTCACTGAATGTTTTTAAGGCAAGGCTAGATAAATGTTTGAACAGTAAAGGAATTAAGGGTTATGGTGAGTGGGTGGGTAAGTGGAGCTGAGTCTCAAAAAGATCAGCCATGATCTTATTAAATGGTGGGGCAGGCCCGAGGGGCCAGATGGCCTACTCCTGCTCCTAGTTCTTATGTTAGGGCTTTGGGCCAATGTACTCAGCAGACTAGCACCCATTGCGCATGCGCGGTCTCCCGCCCCTTCCCAAAGATGGAGCAAGTCACGATCACGCATGTGCCGACTGCCGGCCAGCCGGCTCGGCCCATTCCTACATCAACAGCCAGCTCGGCAAGTCAACAACCTCCCTACGCATGCGTTCAACCGTCGGTATGCCGTTACTACGCATGCGTGTTTCCTTACAGTCGCCGCACCATGTGTGCGCGTGGGTTGACTTGTTGCCGCCTTTATTTTCGAAACCAATGACCGCGTGGTGCACGCGAGCGTGAGTTGGAGAAAGTCTTCGAGAACAAAACACTGAGCGGAAAAAAGATTCTCTGAGAAACTACTTCCTTCAACAAATTGTCTCAGGTTTTGATCCATTTGAGCATCTTATCATCACACTGCACTGTTTTGGAAAGTACTGGAACGTTAGCCATTGTGGTCTCCAAACTGCACCTTAATAGCCTAACTCTGAACATCATAAATAATGAATTCTTCAGATACTGAGGTAGGCCATGTATCCATGCAGTGTGACCTGGGCAGTGTTCATGCCTTTTGGCCTTTGTCAGCTGTTCCTTCTTTTTGGGAATGACTCTATTCCAGGGAGGCTGCTTTCTGCCCAGTCTCCTCCTGTGACTAATCCTTGGGCACAAAACCTGGGTGCCTAATGAGGCACTGAGATCAGGACAGCAGGATTTGCATCCTTTTTTTTCCTTACAGTATATATGTCCTTGCTTACTGTGATCTGCCTGTGCTGCTGGCAAACAAAACTTTTCACTGTACTTAGGTACACCTGAGAATAAATCAAATCAATCAAATCTCCTCTGCCTCATCATTAAGATCTTGTGACTCAAAAGTGTGATGCAGTATGATGGACAAGTTGTTGCTAATTTGAATGACAGACAACAAGCTTCTCCCAATTACTGAGTCCAATGCTGCTCCTATATAGAGTGTCTTTTCAGCATGTTCTGTGACTCTAAAGTGCCAGGTAATAACCATCACCAACAAGAGATATCTTCGTTTTCCTAATGATTCTTGTGGCAATACCATTGGAAGAAAGTGTGTAAAATATTGTCAGTTTTGGAATTTTGATTGTTTAAAAGAGAGGCACATGGTTAATCCAACTGGATTTTTAAAATAAAAGTCAGAAAGTTATTCTGGAGCAGGGATCTACATGTTGCATTTCTAATTTGGCATCAAGGACATGGGAGAACCCCTGGAATATTGATGGAGTAATGCTAATGGACTAAGATGATTATACTTTTACATGACAGACAATATAAACACATTAAGCCGTTTAAAATTTTCGAGAAGATTTGTAGCTCAGGTTGCAGATGAGGTTCTAGACATGTTCGCTGAGCCGGTGGGTTTGGTTGGAAATGTTTCGTCACCCTGCTAGGCAACATCGTCAGTGCACCTCCAGTGAAGCGTTGGTGTTCTGTTCTGCTTGTTATTTATATGCCTCAGTTTGTTGGGCTGTATGGTACCACTTCCAGTTCTGTTTCTCAATTTCAGTGTGTTTGTTGATGGAGTTCTGGTTGGAATACTAGGCCTCCAAGAGTTCCCTGGTGTGTCTCTGTTTGGCTTGTGCGATTATAGCTGTGTTGTCCCAGTCGAATTTGTGTCCCTCTTTCTCCATGTGTAGTGAGACAAGTGAGAATTGGTCATGTCTCTTGGTGGCTAGTTGGTGTTCATGTATCCATTTAGTCAATTTTCTTCTGGTTTGGCCTATGTAGTGTTTCTCACAGTCCTTGCATGGTATTTTGTATATAACACCGCTTTTGCTAGTTTTGGGTATGGGATCCTTTATGTTTGTCAGTAGCTGTCGTTGGGTGGTTGCTGGTTTGTGGGCTACCCTGGTACCTTGGGGTCTGGGTAGTCTTGTGGCCACCTATGAAATGTCCTTGATGTATGGTAGAGTGATGAGTGAGCCTGGTTGTGTTATGTCTTTCTGTTGTGGTCTGTGTCAGACGTAACGGCGGATTGTCCTTTTCGGGTATTCATTCCTTTGGAAGACTCCGTATAGGTGCTTCTGTTCTGTTTTGCGTAGTTCTGGGTTGCTGCAATGTGTTGTGGCTCATTGCTAGTGTAATTGAGTATCTGGGTCTGTATATGTGGTCTTTCTATATATGCTAGTCTGGAGTTTCCCAATGTTTTTGCATTCTACTATTGTATACAGGAAGGACAGTCAGTAGTTGTTCTCTTCTTCTTTTGTGAATTTTATCCTGGTGAGGATGTTGTTTTTTTGTTGGTGGATTTCTTCTAGTTTTGTGCATTTGATAATCACGAAGGTGCCATCGACATATCGGACCCAAAGGTTCGGTTGTATGGCGGGGAGTGCTGTCTGTTCTGACTTTTGCATTACTGCTTCTACAATCAGTCCGGATATTGGGGATCCCATTGGTGTTCTGTTGATTTGTTTACCTATGCCATCGTTGAAGGTGAAGTGGGTTGTGAGGCACAGATCTAGTAGTTTCATGGTGGTGTCCTTATTGATGTTGTTGGTGTCCTGGGGTGCCTGCCTACTTGATTTGTCCAGTAGTGTGGCAATTGTTTCTTTGACTCGGTCGATGTTTATGGATGTTTATGCTGTTACCTTGAAGGATATCATCATCTCGTCCTCTTCTGTCCTGGTGTCCTCGATGATGTTGAGGAATTCTTGGGATGAGTGGATTGAATTGGTTGTGTTGTCCACTAAGTAATTCAATTTCTGTTGTAGTTCTTTGGCAAGCTTATATGTTGGTGTGCCTCGTAATGAGGACAATGAGGGACATGAATTGGACTGGGACAACACAGCCATAATCGCACAAGCCAAACAGAAACACGCCAGGGAATTCCTGGAGGCCTGATATTCCAACTGGAACTCCATCAACAAGCACATTGAATTAGACCCGGTATACAAACCACTGAGAAACAGAACTGGAAGTGGTACCAACGAACTGAGGCATATAAGTAACAAGCGGGACAGAACACTGACCCTTCACCGATGTGCACTGACGATGTTACCCAGCAGGGTGATGAAATGTTTGCGACCAAACCCACTGGCTCGGCAAGCATGTCTACAACCAAATTAATTAGTTAGTTTTAATTAATTAGTTTTGTTTTCAGTTCAGTTCAGAACCTACCAGAGTTTTAGTTGAGTTGAATTAAGAGTCTAATTCAGTAGTGAGTCTAGGATCTGTTTTGTGGGGTTGAGAAGAGAACAGTTTCTCTCCTGGCAGGTTTTAGTTCAGTTCCGTTCAGAGAGTCACAAGAGTTATACAGCATGGAAACAGACCTTTCGGTTCAACTCATCTGCGCCAACCAGATATCCTAAACTGAACTAGTCCCATTTGCCAGCATTTGGCCCATTTCTGTCTAAATCCTTACTATTCATGTACCCATCCAGATGCCTTTTAAATGTTGTAATTATACCCACCTCCACCACTTCCTTCTGCAGCTCATTCCATTCACACACCACCCTCTGTGTGAAAAAGTTATCCCTCAGGTCCCTTTTGAATCTTGCCCCCCTCACCTTAAAATTATGCCCTGTAGTTTCAGACTCCCCCACCCTGGGGAAAAAAACCTACAAAAGATTTACAAGGATGTTGCCAGGATTAGAGGGTTTGAGCTATGGGCAGAGGCTGAACAGGCTGGGGCTATTTTCCCTGGAACGTTGGAAGCTGAGGAATGACCTTATAGGTGTTTATAAAATCATGAGAGGCATTAATAAGGTGAATGACAAGGGTCTTTTCCTAGGGTGGGGGCGTTCAAAACTAAGGGGCAAATTTTTAAGGTGAGAGGAGAAAGATTTAGAAAGGAGATGAAGGGCAACTTTTTTACACCGTGAGTGGTTTGTGTGTGGAATGAAACTGCTAGAAAAAGTGGTGGATGCAGTTACAGTTACGATGTTTAAAAGATGGTTGGATAAGTTCATATTTCAGAAAGGTTTGGAGGGGTATGGGCCAAGTGCAGGCAGGCAGGACTAGTTCAGTTTGGGAAATGGTCGGTGTGGTTGGACCAAAGTATCTGTTTCCATATTGTATGGCTCCATGACACTATGAACTTGGCTTTTTACCCTAACCATGCCCTCATGATTTTATAAACTTCTTTAAGGTTACCCCTCAGTCTCTGATGCTCCAGGAACAAAAGCCCCAGCCTATTCAGCCTCTCCCTGTCGCTCAAACCTTCCAATCCTGGCAACAACCTTGTAAATCTTTCCCGAATCCTTTCAATTTTAACAACATCTTTCCTATTGCAGCAAGGAGACCAGAATTGAACACAATATTCTAAAAGTGGCCTCACCAATGTCCTGTACAGCTGTAGCATGACATCCCAACTCCTATACTCAGTGCACTGACCAATGAAGGCAAGCATGCCAAATGTCTTCTTCACCATCCTGTCTACCTGTTAGTCCACTTTCAAGGATCTGTGCATCTGCACCCCTAGGTGTTTCTGTTTGAAAGCCCTCCCAGGGTCCTACCATTAACTGTGTAAGTTCTGCACTGGTTTGCCTTAACAAAATGCAACACCTCATATTTATCTGAATAAAACTCCATCTGCCAATCCTTGGCCCATTGGCGCATCAGAGGAAGCCAGTTAGTGAGGTAGCAGTGTATTGTTGCTAGTTTGTGAACTGTTCCTCTCCAGGAGAGTTTGGGTTAAAAATCTCGATGTTGTCAGAATTGAAAATGTTTAGACATTAGAATTGTGAAAGGTTCATGCAATCAAACCTGAAGCTGCATTGTAAAATTGCTTCCAATTCAAGAAAGGGAAACTAGATGAGTCAATTAAGTAGGTACTTAGAGTTGTGGCAGGAGCAGAATTTCTCCGGACTTGAATGTTTCTAATGGGCAAGTTGGGAAATAGTTTGAAACTTCATTTCAATGTTTGTGTTATGATCTTTCAAACTGTTATTTATTTTTGTTCTTCTTGTAATAAAATATTTCAGTTCTGTCTTCGCAGAAGAAGACACAAATGGCATCCCAGCAATGCAAGGGAAGGAAGGGTCTATTAAGAAGGAGGACTGAAAGTAAAGCAATAAACCTAAGTAGTTCTGGAGAAATCAATGGGACTGAAAGATGATAAATTCCTAGGGCTTGATAATTTATATGATGAATGGTCATGGATGTGTTGTTTGACATCTTCCAAATTCTGGAGAAGTCATAACAAATTGCAAGATAACAAAAGCGGAAGAGAGGAAGAAAGAGACAGACTGATTAGAGTGTCTTCTGTAGTAGGTAAGATGCGAGGGTTTCTTATAAACATCAGGATAACAGGACACTTAGCAAATTATCAACGAGATGAGATAAAATTAACATGGATTTATGAAAGGGAAATCATATTTAAGAAACATACTGGAGCCTTTTGAGGATGTAACTAGTTGAATAGATAAGGAGAAGCAGAGATGTTATGTTTTTGGATTTTCAGAAATCCTTTGATTAAGTCCTGTGTGAAAGGTTTATGCAATTTTAAAGCACATGAGATTGGTGGTAAAATACTGGCATGGTTTAAGAATTGGGTAACAGATTGGAAACAGAGTTATAAGACATAGCTTTCTTCAGAGTGGACGTCAGTGATTAATGGGGTACTACAGGGATCAGTGTTTGGGCCTCAGCTATTGACAATATATATGTAACAATTTGGATGGGAGAATCATATGTAATTTTCCAAGTTCGCCAATAACACAGAACTAGGAGGAATTGTGAAGTGATGAGGAAGTAAAGAGGATTCAAGATGATTTATACATGATCACTGATTGGTTAAATGCATGACGTGGGTGGTATAAAGTGGATAAGTGTGAATTTAATCAGTTCATTCGAAAAAGCAGAATGGCGGCTTTGTTTAAATGGCATAGATTTGGAACTGTTGATGGACAGAGGCAGCTCTGTGTCCTTGTACGCCAGTATTTGGAGCAGACACAGCATGCAGTTCGGAAGGCAAATTGTAGTTGACATTCCTTGCAAGAGGTTTTGAATTCAGGAGCAAGAATGTCTTTCTGCAGCTGTACAGGGCTTCAGTGACACCACATCTGGAGTATGATATGCAGATATTTTGGTGAGGCGATGGCCTGGCGGTAGTATGGCTAGACTTTTAATCCAGAAGGATGGACCTGATTTTGGGAAATGAGCGTGGCTAGGTGAGTGAAATTTTAGTAGGGGAGCATTTCGAGAGTAGTGACCATAATACCTGAATTTTAAGACACTCATGGATAAGTATAACAGCAGTCCTCAGGTGAAGGTGTTAAACTGAGGTAAGGCGAACTACAACAATATTAGGCAGGAACTGGGCAATTTTGATTGGTGGCAGTTGTTTGAGGGTAAATCCACATCGGACATGTGGGAGTATTTCAAACGGCAGTTGATAAGTGTTCAGGAGTGCATCGTTCCTGTGAGAATGGAGGATAGCTATGGCAAGTTAGGTAACCTTGGAAGACCAGGGATGTTATGACCTTGGTCAAAAAGAAAAAGGAAGCATGTGCAACGTTAAGCAGGATGGGAACTGACAAAGCCATTGATGCATATAAGGAAAGTAGGAAAAAGCTTAAACAGGGAATTAAATGTCAAAAAGGGATCATGAAAAGTCATTAACAAACAGAGGTTTGTAAAATCGAGAGGTGCATAGATAAGGTGAATAGTCAAGGTCTTTTTCGCAGTGTAGGGGAATCCAAAAGTAGAGGGCATAGGTTGAAGGTGAATGGGGAAGGATATAAAAGGGACCTAAGAGGCAACTTTTTCACGCAGAGGGTGGTGCGTGTATGAAATGAGCTGTCAGAGGATGGACTCTGGTATAATTACAACATTTAAAAGATATCTGAATGAGTACATGAATAGGAAGGATTTAGAGAGATATGGACCAAATGCTGGCAAATGGAACTCGATCAATTTAGGATATCTGGATGGCATGGATGAGTTGGACTGAAGGGTCTGATTCTGTGTTGTACATCTCTATGACTATCTGAGATCTAATGGCTTCCAACCAGATATTCACACCCACAAGCTGTTAAACCATTCACATTGTTGTTGGCAGGCAGAATTTCTAAGAAGCATAAACCACTAGTCCCAGTCCCCTGTTGTGATCCTGCAAAAATACTGCAACAAGTAGTGAATGTGTTGCAGTGACCCCTAGTGCAAAAAGTTCTGGATCTGGCACTTGCAGTGCTGGAGCTGTGGCTAAAACCTTTTTTAATTCTGAAACAGTATATGTGTGCTGTTCATTCCACTGTCAAATCTTCAAAATATCTGACAATGGAGATAATTTGAAAGCAAAACGATCAAGTTGATTTCTATAATAGCCCACTAATCCCAAAAAAAGACCATAGAGACTTCACATCTTGAGGGACAGATGACTACACAATGGATTCAATGCATTTCTTTTCAATTTTGTGTTTTCTGTGGGTTACCACCTGAGACTTCATAATTTGTATCTTTTTAGGACTTATTTTAAGTCCTAATGAAGTGAGGAGGATTAATAGTTCATCCTATAATTGGAAAAGTTCCTCTCTAGTTTCAGTCTGGAGAGGAAGATTATCTCTACACTGGATTAAACAATCAGGTCATCAAAATGTCTCCAAAACTTTAGCCAATCTTCGATGGAAGACAGATGGAGAATTGTGGAACCATTGGGGTGAAAAAGTCCATTTCTATTGCTGATCTTGAAATGTGAAAGGAAATTTATGTTGACATTGCTGATTTAGAGGAATAAACCAAAACCCACCACTAATGTCAAGAACAGTAAAATATTTTCTGTGGAACTTGTTTCATCATTGTCCTAGTACTAGTTGCTACTGAAAGTGCTGTTAACAAAGTCCTTTTATTGAACTGGGCAAAAGAATGTTAGAATGCAGTTGATAATTTCAAAGTTGTGCTGACAGTTGCAGTTGGTCTTTTGAATTATGAAAAGCCATTCAAACTACCTGTTGATGCCAGTATCATTGGCATGGGTGCAATTTTACTGCAAGGAGATGATAGTTGAACAGCCTATCACGTAGTTTTTGAGGAAATTGACTGCTAATCAACATGACTATTGGATGATAGAGAAAGAGACACTGGGTACTGAATTTTACCACACATTAGCCGAGTATCAATTTAAGGGAGGTTTATGGAGGGTTTCTGCCCGTGACCTCAAAAGTTGCAGAGTCAGTGAGGTGTATAGCACAAAAAAAGTCCCTTTGGCTCATCAGGTCTATTCCAGTCAAAAATAACCGTTGAACTATTCTAATTCCATTTTCCAGCACTCGACCATTGCCTAATGTACCTTAGTATCACAGGTGCACATCTCATAGAATCGTAGAGATGTACATTAGGGAAACAGACCCTTTGGTCCAACTTGTCCATGCTGGTCTGATATCCTAAATTAACCGAGTTCAATTTGCCAGCATTTGGCCCATATTCCTCTAAAGCCTTTCTATTCATATACCCATCAAGATGCCTTTTAAATATTGCAATTATACCAGTCTCCACCACTTATTCTGGCAGGTCATTCCATACACGCACCACCCTCTGCATGGAAAAGTTGCCCCTTAGGTCCCATTTAAATCTTTCCCTTCTAACTTTAAACCTATGTCCCCTAGTTTTGGACTCCCCTACCCTAGGGAAAGGACCTTGGCTAATCACCTTATTCATGCCCCCCATGATTTTATAAATCTCTACAAGGTCACCCTTCAGCCTCTGATACTCCAGGGAAAATAGCCCCAGTCTATTCAGCCTCTCCACATAGCTCAAACCCTCCAACCCTGGCAATATCCTTGTAAATCTTTTCTGAATCCTTTCAAGTTTCATAACATGTTTTCTTAAGCGGGAGATCAGAATTGGATGCAATATTCCAAAAGTTGCCTAACCAATGTCCCGTACAGTTGCAACATGACCTCCCAACTTCTGTACTCAATGCACTAACCAACAAAGGCAAGCATACCAAATGCCTTCTTCACCAGAGATGGTAACCACCCTGTCTACCTGTGACTCCATGGAACAATGAACCTGCACTCCAAGATCTCTTTGTTCGGCAACACTCCCCAGGACCTTACCATTAAGTGTATAAGTCCTGCCCTGATTTGCCCTACCAAAATGCAATACCTCACATTTATCAAAATTAATCTCCACCTGCCACTCCTCGGCCCATTGACAACACTTAGAATGTAGAACATAGAACAGTACAGCACAGTACAGGCCCTTTGGCCCACGATGTTGTGCTGACCTATTATCCTACTCTAAGATCAAACTAACCTGCATAGCCTTCATTTTGCTATCATCCATGTGCCTATCCAAGAGTCGCTTAAATGTCTCTAATGTATCTGACTCTACTACCACTGATGGCGGCACATCCCACACTCCCACCACTCTCTGTGTGAAGAACCTACCTCTGACATCTCCCCTATACCTTCCTCCAATCACCTTAAAATTATGCCCCCTCGTGATAGTCATTTCCGCCCTGGGATAAAGTCTCTGGCTATCCACTCTAATCATGCCTCTCATCATCTTGTACACCTCGATCAAGTCACCACTTATCCTTTTTCACTCCAATACGAAAATCCCCAGCTCCCTCAATCTTTCCTCATAAGACCTGCCCTCCATTCCAGGCAGCATCCTGGTAAATCTCTTCTGTACCTTCTCTAAAGCTTCCACATCCTTCATATAATGAGGTGACCAGATCTGAACACAATATTCCAAGTGTGGTCTAACCAGAGTTTTATAGAGCTGCAGCATAACCTTGTGGCTCTTAAACTCAGTTCCCCTGCCAATGAAAGCCAATACACCATATGCCCTCTTAACAACCCTGTCAACTTGGGTGGCAACTTTGAGGGATCTATGGACATAGACCCCAAGATCCCTCTGTTCCTCCACATTGCCAAGAATCCTGCCATTAACCCTGTATTCTGCATTCAAATTTGACCTTCCAAAATGAATCACTTCACAATTTTCTGCGTTGAATTCCATCTGCCACTTCTTTGCCCAGCTCTGCATCCTGTCAATGTCATGCTGCAACCTACAACAGCCCTCCACTCTGTCCACAACTCCACCAACCTTCGTGTCATCAGCAAACTTACTAACCCACCCTTCCACTTCTTCATCCAAGTCATTTATAAAGATCACAAAGAACAGAGATCCCAGAACAGATCCCTGCGGAATACCACTGGTCACCGAGCACCAGGCTGAATACTTTCCATCTACTACCACCCTCTGTCTTCTATTGGACAGCCAGTTTTATATCCAGACAGCCAAATTTCCCTGAATCCCATGCCTCCTTATTTTCTGAATGAGCCTACTATGGGGAACCTTATCAAATGCCTTGCTAAAATCCATACAGACCACATCCTCTGCTCTACCTTCATCGATGTGTTTTGTCACAACTTCTTAAATGTTATGAGAGTTTCTGTCTTTACCACCCTCACAGATAGTGAGTTTCAGGTCTCCATCACCTTCTAAGTGAAAATTGTTTCCTCATATCCCTTCTAAATCTCCTACTCACCTTAAATCTATGCCCCAGATCATTGATCCCTCCATCTAGAACAAATGTTTTTTCCTGCCTAAATAAAAACTGAAAAAAATCTGCGGATGTTGTACATCAGAAACAAAAACAGAAATTGCTGGGAAAGTTCAGTGGGTCTGGCAGCATCTGTGAAGAGAAATCAGAGTTAATGTTTTGGGTCGAGAGGCCCTTCCTCAGAACAAGCATCTCTGGAACATCTGGGTAACAAGGACACTTACCTCAGACTTGTATTTCTTGACTTTAGCTCCACCTTTAACACCATTATTCGAACGAAACTCATTTCCAAACTCCAAGATCTAGGACTCTGCTCCCCGCTGTGCAACTGGATTCTCGACTTCCTGACCCGCAGGCCATTATCAGTCAGGATAGGCGACAACACCCTCCATGATAATCTTCAACAACAGTGCCCTGCAAGGCTGCGTAAACAGCCCTTTACTATATTTCATATACACTCATGATTGTGTGGCCAAATTCAGCTCTAACTCCATTTACAAATTTGCTGATGACACCACCGTAGTAGGTCGGATTTCAAACAACAATGAGACAGACTGCAGGAAAGAGATAGCGAACTTAGTGTCTTGGTGTAAAGTCAACAATCTCTCCGTCAATGTCAGCAAAACGAAGGAGCTGGTCATTGACTTCAGGAAGCGGCGTGGAGGGCACACCCCTGTCTGTATCAGTGGTGCTGAGGTGGAGGTGGCCGAGAGCTTCAAATTCCCAGGAGTAATTATCACCAACAATCTGTTCTGGTACATCCACGTCAATGCTACACTCAAGAAAGCACACCAACACCTCTACTTCCTCAGAAGGCCAAGGAAGTTCAGCATGTCCACAATGACTTTTACCAATTTTTATAGATGCATCATTGAAAGCATCCTATCCAGACTCATCACAGCTTGGTATGGCAACTGCTCTGCTCAAGACCGCATGAAATTATAGAGAGTTGTAAACACAGCCCAGTCCATCACTTAAACCAGCCTTCTTTCCATTGACTCCGTCTGCATTTCCCACTGCCTCAGGAAAGCAGCCAACATCATCAAAGACCACTCCCACCATGACGATACTCTTCCACCGTCTTCCTGCGAGCAGAAGATACAATTGTATTAAAACATATGCCAACAGATTCAAGAACAGATTCTTCTCCACTGCTCTTAGACTTAGGAACAGACCATTCATATTAGAGTTGATCTTTCTCTGCACCTTCTCTGTAGCTGTAACACTATATTCTGCATTCTGTTCTATTACCCTGATGTACTTACGTAAAGTATGATTTGCCTGGATAGCACACAAAACAATACTTTTCACTGTATCTCCGTATATGTAACAATAGTAAATCAAATCAAATCAAATCCTCACCTTAAACTATACCATCTGGTCTTAGGCACATCTGCCATGGGAAAGAGACTCTTACGATCTACGCTTTCTTTCATCTCTGATAATTTTGTATACATCAGTCAGATTTCCACCTTCCCCCCCTTAGCATTCTTTGCTCCAAGGAAAACAAACCCAATCTAGCCGGTCTCACCTCAAAATTGAGATTTTTCATCCCATGAAACATCCTGGTGAATCACCTCTGCAACCTGTCTAGTGCAAATCACATCATTTTAATTGTGTGGCAACCATGATTGCACACCATATTCTATCTGTGGCCTAACCAATGTTTTATAAGGTTGTAATAAGATTTCCTTGCTCTCAAATTCCACTCTTGGCTTATGAAGGCAAGCATCGCATGTGCCTCCTTCATCACTCTGTCTATCTGTGCTGACACCTTTGGGTATCTGTAGACTTGTATGCCATATTCACTTTGTTCCTCAATACTCCCTAGGGACTTACCATTCATTGTGTATGTCCTTCCCTTATTAGACTTCCTAAAATGTATCATCTCATACCTACCAGGATTAAATACCATCTGCGATTGCTTTGCCAAATTTACCAGCTGATCAATTTCAGACTGTATCCTTAGACCATCATTCTCAGTATCAACAATAACCACCAAATGCTCCTTTTTTAAAAAAAATGTTCTTGTGTTCATTGTTGAAGCCTCTTGGGATTGCAGAAGGTAGCCCTTGTTTGCCGGTAACCACCCTGCAAGATAACTGCCTTTTGAAATGAAGATGAGAGTTCTCAAGTGTATAAACATTATGGCAGCACCCAACTCACTTGGCCCACCAATGCACCAGGCCAAATGCTGTCTACCTAGAGATGCTTTTCATAGGGCACCCAGCAGGAGAGGAATGAAATAGAAAACCTCTAAGGGCACATTGATATTTGAAATCCAAGTTCATATTCAAACACGTATTGCTATTTTACTTCATCGCTTGTCTGATCGATAGTCATTTTAACTATGAAACATAAGAGCAAATGGTGAAATGTGCCTTCCCTATTAACTGCTGAACTCTGATACTAGCTTTTTATGATTCATGCACAAGGTCCTCAAATTCCCTGTGAACTGCTGCTTTCTGCAGTCTTTCTCCATTTAAAACATATTCAGCTCCACTTCCAATACTCAGGAGCAACTGTATGTCCAATCTTTAAGATGCACTGCAGAAATTTGCAGAGACTCCTTTAACAGCACCTTCCAAAATCCAAGACTGCTTTGATCTTGGAAGATAAGGCTAGCAGATACACAAGAGAACCACCATCTTCAAGTAGCCCTCCAAATCACACACCATCCTGAATTGGAAATATATCACTGTCCCTTCAGCGTCATCTGGATAATTTCCAAGCATTCCCTTGCTAAAGGCATTGTGGGTCTACCCAATCACATTGACTGCAGTGGTTTAAGAAGGCAGCTCACCATAACCTTCTCAGGCAACTAAAGATGGGCATGGCTTAGCCAGCAATGCTCATATTCCATGAGTGAATTAAAAAAGACAAATTGCCTGGCAAATTGAAGACTTCCCAGATTCTGGGACCTTCCAAAAGAATTGGACACTTTACAGTATCCCATGATGAATCTCCTGGGAAAGTTAGACTATTAAAACCTCATCTAACTTCTGGAAAAACTATTGAACTGACCTTCATCACACCTGGCCTGTATCACCCATAACTACATCTCTCCAACCCCTTACATTTCTAGGGACCCCTGACAAGCACCTCCTGCAACTCTAATCAACCTCCAATCGAACCTAAATCTACTCTGCCATTTGGGACCTGACACCCGAATAGATCCACTGATGGTCTGAACTCCTGGGAACCAACACTTGGCTTGAACCCCTGCCAACCTAACATCCCCCATCCTCTGTCTAGATATAACATTCTCTTCCATTTGATGATTTCAAGTATCTCAAATCTGAAATTTTTTGAAGATGTGACCAGTAGAGTGGATGAGGGTGAATCAGTGGCTGTGGTGTATCTGGACTTTCAAAAAGGCTTTTGACAAGGTTCTGCACAAGAGACTAGTAAGCAAAATTAAAGTTCATGGTATCGGATGTAATGTATTGATGTAGATAGAGAATTGGTTGGCAGACAGGAAGCAGAGAGTTGAAATAAATGGGTCCTTTTCTGATTGACAGGCAGTGACGAGTGGGGTACTGCAGGGTTCAGTGCTGGGACTCCAGCTGTGCACAATATGTAATAACAATTTGGACAAAGGAATTGAATGCAATATCTCCAAATTTGCAGATGACACTAAGCTGGGTAGCAGTGTGTGCTGTGAGGAGAATGTTAAGAGGCTGCAGGGTGACTTGGACAGACTGGCTGAGTGTGCAAATACTTGGCAAATGCAGAATAATATGGATAAATGTGAAGTTATCCCCTTTAGGTGGCAAAAACAGGAAGGCAGTTTAGGAAAAGGTGAGGTGTAAAGAGACCTGGGTGTCATGGTGGAACAGTTGCTGAAGGTTCGCATGCAAGTACCGTAGGTGGTGAGGAAAGATAATGGCATGCTGGCATTCATAGTGAAGGGATTTGTATATAGGATTAGGGATGTCTTGCTGCCATTATACAGGCCACACCTTGAGTATTGTGTGCAGTTTTGGTCTCCTTGTCTGAGGAAAGACATTCTTGCTATTGAGGGAGTCCAGCGAAGGTCAACCAGACTGATTCCCAGGATGGCAGGACTGACATATGAAGAAAGACTGGATTCACTGGGCTTGTATTTGCTGGAATCTTGGAGAATGAGGGGGGTATCTCATAGAAACATATAAAATCCTGATGAGACTGGAAAGGCAAGATATGGGAAGAATGTTCCCCATGTGAGTGAAGTCCTGAACTAGGGGTCAGAGTCTAAGAATAAGGGGTAAGCCATTCAGGACTGAGATGAGGAAGAATTTCTTCATTTAGAGAGTTGTGAACCTGTGAAATTCTCTACTACAGAAAGCTGTTGGGGCCAATTTGGTAGATATATTCAACAGGGAGCTGCACGTGGCCCTTGCAGCTAAAGGGATCAAGGAATATGGAGAGAAAGCAGGAGTGGAATACTGAAATTGCACAATCAACCATGATCATATTGAATAATGGTGTAGGCATGAAGGGCTGAATGGCCTCCTCTGTCTATTTTCTATGTTTCTATCTCCCTTCACACTGGAGCCAACAAACCCCACCTCGTTAGATCCAAAACTGCCCCACCGTGACTCTCCAACCTTTCATCCTCGACAACCTTTCCCTCCCAGTCCCACAGCTAGTCTTGACAATCCCCTCATCCTCCCAGCTGGCCCCAACAACTACTGTCGCTGGACTGGTATATAAGCCTCCTTTACACCAGTCTTACATCCCCTCAATGATACCTTCTCCATGGAAGAGAATTTCATCTCTGTATAAGCTCTAAGTTCCATAACTTACCGTAAACCTTTTAAGAATAAAATCTAAGATATTGAAAAATGGCTTACTGGAAAAAACACATGAACTGCAGTGGTTCAAGAAGGCAGCTCACCACCACCTTCTGAAAGGCAACTAGGAATGGGCAATGAATGGAGATAGCAAGAACTGCAGATGCTGGAGTCAGCATCAATATGGTGCGGAGCTGGAGGAACACAGCAGGTCAGGCAGTATCAGAGGAACAGGAGAGTCGACGTTTCAGGCCTGGACCCTTCATCAGGTAATGAATTCTGGCCAGCTAGAAACACCTATATCCCAAGAGAGAATTAAAAAAAAAAGTTTATGATGGACTTAAAACTTAAACCTGTGATTATTTTTACTTTCTGAACTATTGTTAGACAGGGTACTTCACTGTAAATGAGCATAGTGTGCCTAAGTATCACCTTTCTGCACTGGGCTATCATTGGACCTCTGAACTCCTGAAATATTGCTTCACTGAAAGGTGATAGCTCCACCTTCTGGTGGAAAAATAAACAGACCATATTTTGTAGACACGTTATGATTGTCAGAGAGCCATAGAATCATACAGCACGGAAACAGACTCTTTGGTCCAACCAGTCTATGCCGAACATAATCCCAAACTTAAGTAGTCCCACCTACCTGCTCATATCCCTCCAAACATTTCCTAGTCATGTACCTATCCAAATGTCTTTTAAACGTTGTAATTGTACCCACACCCAAGACGTCTTCAGGAAGTTCATTCCACATGCAAACCACCCTCTGTGTAAAAGAAATTTGTCTGCCATGTCTTTTTAAAATTTCTCTCCTCTCAACTTAAAAATGTACCCCCTAGTCTTGAAATCCCCCATCCTAGCAAAAAGACAACTACCATTAACTCTATCTATATCTCTCATTATTTTATAAATTTCTATCAGGTCGCCCCTCAACCTTCTACACTCCAATGAAAAAATTCCCAGCCTATCCAACCTTTCTTTGTAACTCAAATGTTCCACACCCAGAAACATCCTGGTAAATCTGTTCTGAACACTCTCCAGCTTAATAATATCCTTCCTATAATTGGGCGACCAGAACTGGACACAGTATTCCACAAGAGGCCTCACCAATGTACTGTACAACCTTAACATGACTTCCCAACTCCTTAACTCAAAGGACGATAAACCTGTATGGCAGATGGAACGTGAATCTCTATCTCCCTGTCCAGAGGTAAGGACACCACTGTTATGACACATGAACCCCTAATGGTAAATCAACAAAAACATTAACAGTGTGGTATTGTATTTCAGCAAACCACTTTTTCTCGTGCATTGCCTCTGAACTCAAATACAGAAATACAGGATCTAAAGTTTTCGAGAAGATTTGTAGCTCGGGTTGTGGATGGGGCTGTAGACTTGCTCACCCAGCTGGTGGGTTTGGTTGTAAGCGTTTTGTCACCCTGCTAGGTAACATTGGCAGTGCGCCTCCAGTGAAGTGTCGATGTTCCGTCCCGCTTGTTATTTACATGCCTTGGTTTGCTGGGGTGGTTGGTATTACTTCCAGTTCTGTTTCTCAATGGTTTGTACACAGGGCCGAATTCAATGTGTTTGTTGATGGAGTTCTGTTGGAATACCAGGCCTCCGGGAATTCCTTCGTGTGTCTCTGTTTGGTTTGTGCGATTATCGATGTGTTGTCCCGGTCGAATTTGTGTCCCTTATTGTCAGTGTGTACTGACACCAGTGAGAATTAGTTGTGTCTCTTCGTGGCTAGTTGGTGTTCGTGTATCTGTATTATTATTATTCTTTCAGTTTGGCCTATGTAGTGTTTCTCACAGTCCTTGCATGGTATTTTGTATATTAACTGGTTTGGCTGGCTTTTGGTATGGGATCCTTTATGTTCATCAGTAGCTGTCATAGGGTGGCTGTCGGTTTGTGGGCTACCCTGGTACCTAGGGGCCTGAGTAGTCTTATGATAATCTCTGAAATGTCCTTGATGTGTGGAAGTGTGATTAGTGAGTCTGGTCATGTTGTGTCTTCCTGTTCTGGTCAGTCTCGGAGATAACAGCAGATTGTGCAGACAACAAGGGACATTAAATCGACTGGGACAACACATCCATAATTGCACAAGCCAAAGAGAGACACGCCAGGGAATTCCTGGAGGCCTGGTATTCCAACCGGAACTCCATCAACAAACACATCAAATTACAACCTGTGTACAAACCATTGAGAAACAAAACCGGAAATAATATCAACCACCCCAGCAAACTGAGGTAAATAAATAATAAGTGGGACTGTATACCTACGCTTCACCAGAGGCGCACTGGTGATGTTGTTTAGCAGGGTGACGAAACGCTTGCAACCAAACCCACCGGCTCGGCGAGCGTGTCTACAACCTAATACAGGATCTATTTAAATAGGTTCAGTTTCTTTTTATAAAACTGTGTTCAACTTCTTGAACAGGCATAGGAAGATTTCAAATGAAAACAGAAATTGCTGGAAAAACTCAACAGGTCTGCCAGTATCTGTAAGGAGAGAAGAGAGTTAATGTTTTGAGTGTAGTGACTGTTCATCAGAACTGATGAGATTTAAACTCATTTAAACCGTCAGTCCTACACTCTGAAGGAAGTTCAATAGAACTTAAAAAGAGATAGAAAATTAAAAAAAATAGACAAGTGGGGATTTCATAGAATTCGTATTGGTTACAATGCACTTTTTCACAGAATTACAGAATTGTCATACTGCAGCAGGCTGTTTGACCCATCTTGTCTACACTGGCTATCCAAATATTTTGACTTAGTGAATTGTTTCTATCATCCAATACCCTCTTGAAAGCCTCAATTAAGCCTCTACAACACTTTCAGGTCATCCATTCCAATGGTGGAGTTAGGTCATTCTTCATTAAGGCACTTTACAACCTCTAGGACTCAATATCGAGTCCACAATTTCAGAGCATGACTTCTGTCTTCCATTTTTCTTATATCTCCCATCGTCCATGTATTGCTTGTTTCTTGTTGAGTTTGTTCTCAGCAGAATGAACCTATTTTCACCTTTCACACTTTCATTTACACTCATTTTACATCTGCACCAAATCTTTACCATTATTAGTTCTCCCTGACTTTTGCTCTGTGCACAATGCTGCTCCCCTCTGTCAACAGGATAAAAAGACATCATTTTACAGCTCCTTTCAGTTCTGAAGTGGAGTCATATTGGACTCGAAATGTTATATCTGTTTCTCCACAGATGCTGCCAGACTTGCTGAGTTTCTCCAGCATTCTCTGTTTGTTCATAAGACCATAAGATGATCTTAAGAAATAGGACAAGGAGTATGTTGTTCAGCCCCTTAAGCCTGCTCCACCATTCAATAGGATCATGGCTGATCTGACATTCCTCACATTCACTTTCCTGCCCTTTCTCTATAACCCTTGATTCCCATACTGATCAAGAAACAATCCATCTCAGTCCTAAATATAACACAAGGATTCTGCCCCATAGCTCTCTATGCCAAAGAGTTCCAAAGACTCACAATCCTCTGAGAGATGAAATTCCATCTCATCTCAGTCTTAAGTTGGTACTCCTTTATTCTGAGGCCATGCCCTCTGGTCCTAGATTCTCCCATGAGGGGAAGACTCTTCCCAGCATTTACCCTGTCAAGTCCCTTAAGAACCCTGTACGATTCAATGAGATCACCACTCATTCTTCTAAATTCCTCTCCTTGAATGCTTTTATTATGTGAATATACTGTATCAATTGCAGCCTTTTTCCTCTCATGGTCATCGCAAATTATGTTTTTGATACTTTCAATCATCACCCAAAGATATAACGTGTATGAGACATTTATTCAGCAACATACAAGGTCAAGCACTGGAAAAAAAAAACAAAGTCCACAAAAATAACGTGTTCCACATGTCCTTTGCTCGAAGCAGGGGTTGCTTGCCAGATTAACATAAGAATCACAAACAATTAAACAAAGTCCAAACCCAGTTCGTTCATCTTGTAAGTGGGTGGCAACAAGATTGTCTGTGACTTCCTAGTCTCTGTGACACATTGCTCTGTCATGCTGTCTTGAGCATCCCTTATGATAAATGTCCTGATCTTCAGCCTCATCATCATCAAAAGATTGCTGCCGATCCTCCACTTTTCTCTGGATCTAGGATTTCCCCATCAATTCCAGTTTGAAAGGCAGAGCATACCACAATGATATAGGATACCCTTTCTGTACAATACTGCAATGTTCCACTGGAATAGCTCAGGTATTGAAACCTCGCCTTCAGGAGGATTATGGCTTGTTCCATAAAGGTCCTGGTTCAAGCATGAACAGTGTTGTATCGTTGTTCTGCATTAGTTGAAGAGTTTCTTAAAGGTGTCATGAGCCATGTTTGGATGGCATATCTCATTTCTCCCAGCAGCCTCTCTGTATGAGACGAGGATCTTGGAAAGAGGTTGAAACCTTTGAGCTCTGTAGCATAAGAGTTATGGCAGCTACCAGGATGTCTGACACAGATCTTCAGATTTGACTTTTATGATCACATATAATTTGAACACTCATGCAGCAGAAGCTTTTTCTGTAAGGCACTCTCATAGCAATGTGAGTGGTGTCAATATTACAATGCACCTGAGGGAAGCTGCAATGGTGGGGAATTCTTTTGCCTCAGATGCTTGACTCTTATTACCATGAGGGAATGATATGAAGAGGTATGCACTGGAGCAAACGGCATCAGTAAAAGGCTAGATGCATTTATGGCTCGATGATTGGGAGATTCCTAACATTGAGCAGCTGACATCAAGATTCAAAGCCGCTGTGAACTTGGAAACTGTTACCTTCATAGTTACCGGGATGAATTGACACGCAGTCCTTCTATGACCAAATCCTCCTCCAGCAAAGGACATAATTCAGCAAAGCTGGGCAGATATCATAAAATGCTTGCACAGTCACTGAAGAAAATGACAGCGAGGCCTGTAGATGCAGAATCTCATCATTCTCTGCCACCTCCTTGGTTAATCTTCACCCTGCTGCTTGCCCCCCCCAAATGCTCTGTCACTGGAGGTTGCTTTTGTTGCTGGGCTTGCTGACAATGTTCTACTACAGTTTCCTTCTGCATTGTCTTTGGACTGGTCCCAAGGCCACGATGACAGACAATTTGTGGATAATGCAAAAAGATAATGTAATTTTGTTGAAGGAACTCTTGAGCCCACACATTTATAACAATGAAGCATCATGAAGACCTCAGATTGCATGGCATGGTGGGTTCCCAAGGAGATCAAGGGTTATGGGGAAAATGTGGGAGAATGGGGTTGAGAAACCTATCAGCCATGATTGGATGGCGGAGCAGACTTTATGGGCTGAATGGCCTAATTTATACTCCTATGGAATTAATAGTCATAACTCAATAAGTAACAAGGTTCATGAAGGCCTTTTTTAGCATTAGCTATTCCGCACCATTTCTGGATCAGCATTCCATCAATTTGTGGAACAAATTTATTGTAATATCAAAACTAAACATAAATCTCCAAATAATGATCACCACAGAACACATTATGCAATTTCTGGCCTAAAATCAGGTTGTTAACATGTTTATTTAACTGATTGTTGAAATACATTGTCAAAATTTATTTTAGATTTTCAGCATTTGCAACTTTTTTATTTTAGCTGTTTAAAAGGTGCTTGTGGCTGCAGTAAAAAGATAAAAAAAAGTAACAAATTAAACATTAAAATGACTCCTGTGGTGATTGCAAGATCCTAAGCAACCTGTATACAAATAAGGCTGGTGTCCTGGTTAATTTTTAAAATCCTTGGAAGAGTACAGCAAGTGTTCTTTACAGTTCAGGAACAGTTTGTACAGAACATGTTCCTCTTTTGTACTGTTGCCTTGTTTCACTTTTCCTTTATTGTGCTATGTTCAACTTTGGTGAGGTAAAAGTGAAATTTACATTGTGACTACTCCCTTTCTCCTTAAATTCTCCACATTTTATTAGTATATTTCTTATTGTGCTGTCCTGCACTGGAGAACGTGGTGGGACATTTAAAACTTAAAACTTTTTTGTTTATGTCATCTATACTGTTCCTGGGGAACTCTAGATGGGGTTTACTGTACTATATCTGATTTGAAAGTGTTGAATGCTGACAATCTTTGCATCCTCTTACAAGCTATGCTACAATTTATCTTGCATGTAAGCTTTCTCTCACTGTATTTCATCTAACCACATGTACTTTCATAATGACACAAGAATTAGGAGCAATAGACTACATGGATGGTCAAACATGCTCCACCATTTGGTTGTTGTCATTGATGATCTTTCTGGCTACAACTCCGCGTAAAGTAACAACCAATTTAAGATTATCAGTTGGATTCACAATGTGGCTCACTTACGCTTGTTAGAAACTATACAGGTGTACAAATACAGAAATTTTTACTTCTGAAAGGCAAAACAAAAATGGCCAGGCATTGTGCCATTTGTAAATTGAAACAAGCCTGGAGTCAATAGATTCCTGGTGCATTCTCCATGGCAATGCCTTGAACATTCAGTGTCAATTTACTAACAAATGAGCACAATTTTCTCATGCAGTAGGAAGAAAGGCTAGATAAGCTTGGGTTGTTTTCTTTGGGAGCAGAGAAGGTCAAGAAGGGACTTGATTGTGAGAGTGGCACAGACAGAAGCATGTGAGAGGCATGGACAGAGTGGATGGAAAGCAGCTGTTCCCCTTATTTAAAGTGTCATCCCAGAGGATGGCAGTTCCTGTGTGGCTGTTAGTGTAACTCAGATGCCTGTTTATTTTTCTCATTGGCTTTAACCTGTAGTGTTTTAGGTGTACTAGAAGCACCATCTGTCAATGCCTTTTCTTGAGGCGACCGAATGTTTGGAAGTTTGTACAATACCGTGTATTCTCCACTAAGGTACTGTTTCCTTCAACTGCTCCAGTTACTGTTCTGTTCTCAGGTATATCCAGGTCTTTTTTTGGCACAGTTAGTTGTGGATCTTCAATTAATGTTGTCTCTGACACACTTGTTCTGTTGCAAGAGTTTATCTGCATGTCGGGGAGGTGATGGCCTAGTGGTATTATCGTTGGATGGGTAATCCAGAGATCCAGATAATGTTCTGGGGACCTGGGTTCAAATCCTACCATGGCAGATGGTGGAATTTGAATTCAATAAAATCTCTGGAATTAAAAGTCTACTGATGACTGTGAATCCATTGTCAGTTGGGGAAAAACCCATCTGATTCACTAATGCCCTTTAGGGAAGGAAATTGCCATCCTTACCTGGTCTGGTCTACATGTGACTCCAGACCCACAGCAATGTGGTTGACTCTGAACTGCCCTCTGGGCAATAAATGCTGCCTAGTCAGTGATCCCCTCATCCTGTAAAGGAAAAAAAATGTCTTCTTCACACTACATTGTCAGTCATCTGTAGAATGTAGGAGGCTGGTCTAGTCTGATGGCTGGTACTCACTTCTTGCCAGTGATGTTATTCCTCACCAACCCTTCTTGACATTCTCTCAATGACAACAATGTCTTTTGTCACTGTGTTATTTTCCTGTATTTTTGATTGTAGTAGTGCTGGTAATAAAGCCCCGGTGTTCCCAGACTTGTCACAAAAATTAAAGATTTTAGAAAGTACTTTAATTTTCCCACTTTACTTGATTTTCTGACTCAGGTTGGTAGAAAGCACAGCCTTGGTTTCTGTACTTATCAGGAATTCTAATTTATTCCAAGTAAATAGACTTTAGTTACAGGTAAGCAATTCTGAACCGTTGGCATATAACTCTATGAATTCCAACTCTAATCCCCTTATAAACGTCCCCCTTACACACACACAAAGACATACATAGAGGCAGAGACAGACAGGAAAAACATGGGTGTTATAGATGGCATGAAAGACTGGGAAGACAATTCATTGTTCCTGTTCCTAGTGTTGCTGAGCTGATTTTTGTGCTGGTTAGCATGCTGCCTCTTGGTCTTCCTTCTCTGGAGGCTTTCAGTGGTTTGCGGGATGCTCAAGAGACTGGTTTACACTTATTAAAGATCACTGACAGATGAATGAAAATTATAGCTGGCAGGAAATTTTGAAGGCAACATAAACTGGTTTTCTTCAGACTTAAATGAGCTTTTACTTCTGAGAACTGAGACAGCTCCTGTGCTAGCGGAAGACTGAAGGTTTCTTAGTATCCTTTTTCAAGGTTCCAAACTAGGATAGGTGATAGCCAAGTCGTATTATTGCTAGACTATGAATCCAGAGACCCAGGTAATGACCTAGGTGCAAATCCTGCCATGGCAGATGGTGGAATTTCAATTCAATTAAAATTCTGAAATGATGAGTCTTACTATGACCATGAATCCATTGTTGATTGTTGGAAAAACCTATCTAGTTCAAATTGCCATCCTTACTTGATCTGGCCTACGTGTGACTTCAGACCACACAGCAATGGCGTTGACTCTTAACTGCCCTCTGGGCAATAAGGGATGAGCACTAAATGCTGGCCTAGCCAGTGATGCCCTCATCCCATGAATGAATATAAAAAGCTGTTCCACGATCTGAGGACCAATCACATCACTGTTGTCAAGCAAAAGGCCATTTTCATCGATGACTGATCACCAGTCCACAAATCAATCAGCTACTTGTTGCCCAATAAGGCTTAATTTATATTCAAGCCCAGCTTGTCTGCAACAACCCTTTAATCACTGTTGGAGCTGTATAAATGGTGCTTACAATCAATGTCAAATTACTTGCTTTCAAAACATTCACCAATGATGCAATCCTTTAGTTTTAAAAGTTTTTTTTCATTTTACCCCACAATTAGAAATACATAAAAAGGAAAAGATACAGTCTTTACATAATTATTAGCAATTACCAGCAATTCCTGGTCCAAGTTTTCAGTTTACCTGTATCTAAAAGGCAGGGCAAATGGAGAATTTTGGGTACTTTTCATCTTTAACTCTTGTGACGATTCTTGATTCCCAGTGTGCTAACCTTATGAAGCATGGCAACCTGGTTGAAAACTGCACTCATATAGATGCGTGTAAGGACTCATTTGAGCTCTGTTGTGAAACAATGGCCAGTACAGTCTGCTAGAAGTCAATGTCAAAGCTTACTATGAATGAATTATGCATGAGTTACCAAAGCATTAAGCTTAAAAACTATACCAACAAAGCAGTCCATATATTTTGAAGAGAGCAGGAAGTTGGCAAAGGATAAAATAACTTCAACTTGTAATTTTCTAAGCACAAACAGATCTGTTGTATCAGATAATTAAACACAGTGTACAGTCATAAATTAGCACAGGAGCCCATTGTATCCTGCTCAGAAATACTGTGTAATTGGACTTCTCTGTAATGACACCCATTATGAGTAGAATACAAGATATTAATGAACTTGCATGGTGGTGTATTTTAATAGGAAAAGTAAGATGGGTACTAGTGAGGTTGAACACTGTTTGGGCTTGCTCGTGGTGCAGTCCATATGGTGCACCATTTTTGAAGAGTGGTACCATACAAAAAAGCAAAGAGTAATGGGAAACTAGTAGACTAGGAAATCTTTAAAGGCCAACAGAAAGCCACAAAAAAAGGTTATAAAGAAAAGTAAGATGGATTATGAGAGTAAACTAGCTCAGAATATAAAAACAGGCACCAAAAGTTTCTATAAATATGTAAGTCGTAAAAGAGTGGCGAAGGTAAACATTGGTCCTTTAGAGGATGAGAAGGCCAATTTAATAACTGGGAATGAGGAAATAGCCAAGACATTAAACAGCTATTTCGTGTCGGTCTTCACAGTGGAAGATACAAATAACACGCCGAAAACTAATAGCAAGAAGGTTATAGCAGGTGAGAACCTAGAAACTATCATTATCACTAAGGAGGCAGTGCTGGGCAAGCTAATGGGGCTAAAGGTAGACAAGTCTCCTGGCCCAGATGAAATGCATCCCAGGGTACTAAAAGAGGTGATGGGGGAAATAGCAAATGCACTAGTAATTATTTACCAAAATTCACTGGACTCTGGGGTGGTTCCTGCAGATTGGAAAACAGCCAATGTGACACCGCTGTTTAAAAAAGGAAGTAGACAAAAAGCAGGTAACTATAGGCCAGTTTGCTTAACTTCAGTAGTGGGGAAAATGCTTGAATCTATCATTAAGGAAGAAATAGCAAGACATCTGGATATAAATTGTCCCATTGGGAACACCCAGCATGGGTTCATGAAGGGTAGGTCATGTTTAATTAATTTGTGGAATTCTTTGAGGACATTACTTGCATGGTGGACAATGGGGAACCAGTGGATGTGGTGTATCTGGATTTCCAGAAGACATTTGACAAGGTGCCACACCAAAGGCTGCTACATAAGATAAAGTTGCGTGGTATTACAGGTAATGTATTGGAATGGATAGAGGCTTGGTTGACCAGTAGAAAGCAAAGAGTGGGGATAAATGGGTATTTTTCTGGTTGGCGGACAGTGGCTAGTGGTGTGCCTCAGGGATCAGTGTTGGGACCTCAATTGTTTGCAATTTACATAGATGATTTGGAGTTGGGGACTAAGTGTGGTGTGTCAAAATTTGCAGATGACACTAAGGTGAGTGGTAGAACAAAGTGTGCAGAAGACACTGAAAGTCTGCAGAGGGATATAGATAGTCTAAGTGAGCGGGCAAAGGTCTGGCAGATGGAGTACAATGTTGATAAGTGTGAGGTCATCCATTTTGGTAGGAATAACAGCAAAATGGACTATGTTTTAAATGGTAAAAAATTGCAACACGCTGCTGTGCAAAGGAACTTGGGTGTCCTTGTGCATGAATCGCTGAAGGTGGGATTGCAGGTGCAGCAGGTAATTAAAAAGGCAAATGGAATTTTGTCTGTCATTGCCAGAAGGATGGAGTTTAAAAACAGGGAGGCTATGCTGCAGCTGTATAGGGTCCTGGTGAGGCCACACCTGGAGTACTGTGTGCAGTTTTGGTCTCCTTACTTGAGAAGAGATATACTAGCACTGGAGGGGGTGCAGAGGAGATTCACTTGGTTGATTCCAGAGTTGAGAGGCTTGGATTATGAGGAGAGACTGAGTAGACTGGGATTATGCTCATTGGAATTCAGAAGAATGAGGGGAGATCTTATAGAAACATGTAAGATTATGAAGGGAATAGATAAAGTGGAGGCAGGGAGGTTGTTTCCGCTAGCTGGTGAAACTAGGACTAGAGGGCATCGCCTCAAAATAAAGGGAAGCAGATGTAGGACTGAGGTCAGGAGGAACTTCTTCACCCAAAGGGTTGTGAATCTGCAGAATTCCCTGCCCAGTGAAGTGGTTGAAGCTACCTCACTGAATGTTTTTAAGGCAAGGCTAGATAAATTTTTGAACAGTAAAGGAATTAAGGGTTATGGTGAGTGGGTGGGTAAGTGGAGCTGAGTCTCAAAAAGATCAGCCATGATCTTATTAAATGGTGGGGCAGGCTCGGGGGGCCAGATGGCCTACTCCTGCTCCTAGTTCTTATGTTCTTATGTTAATTCCATCGTGTATCAGAAGCAATTGAATGCATCTGACCCTGATGTTGCACATCTCAACTAGCTGTTTTTGTGAAGCTCATTTACCAGAATTTGGAGCATGAGTTGTGTTCAGTGAATTTGCAAAAGATTCAAAAGATAAACTGCTCAAGCATTAAAAAGTCACACAATCAATGATTAGTTACAGCTTAAAAAGAGGATATTTGGTCCATCATGTCTGTGTTGGATCTCTGCAAAAGCAGTTGGGCTGGACTCTGTGAAGAGTCATACGGTACTTCAGCCCATCAAGTCTGTGCTGCTGCTAAAAATATTCTACTATCTACACCATTCCCACTTTCCCGCACAAGAATCATAGCCTTGAATGTTATTACACTTTATGCTTTCATCCCAGTACTTTTTAAAGGTTGTGATGTTTCCCACCTAATTACCATTCCATTACGGTCCAGGGAGTGCATTCTGAACCCGCAACACTTTCTGGGTGAAAACGTTTCTCATCAAAACCCTGTAAATCTCCTGCCTCTCACTTTAAAATTATGCCGCCTTGTTATTCATCTTTCAACTAAGGTAACAGCTGCTTTCTATTCACTATGCCCACGCCCCTAAATCTTGCCCACCTCTATCAGACTCCCTCACCCTTCTCTGCTTTAAAGAAAATAACCCAAACTTAACCAGCCTCCTTCGTAGCCGAAATGCTTCATTCCAGGCAACATCCTGTTGAATCTCCTCTATACCCCCTCCACTGCAATCATATCTTTTCTATAGTGTGAAGTCCAGAATTACACGCAGTACTTCAGCTGTGGCCTAACCAAAGTTCTGTACAGCTCTAATATGACCGCCCTGCTTTTATAATCTATGTTTCAACTGATAAAGGCTTGTGTTACCTTCCTAATTACCCTGTTAACCTGTCCAGCCACCTTCAGATGGAATATTAATCCGGACAATTGTGAGGTGGTACAGTTTGGGATGTCAAATGGAAGAGGAAAGTATATAGTAAATAGTGACAGCATAAGTGGATAATGTGGTAAAGAAGGCACATGGCATGCTTGTCTTCATTGTCATGGCATTGAGTATAAACGTTGGCAAGTCATGTCGCAGCTGTGTAAAACTTTGGCCACAAATTTATAAAAATTTGGAGTATTGTTCTGGTCACTACACTGTAGGAAGGATGTGAAGGTTTTGGAGAGGTTGCAAAAGAGGTTTACCAGAGTGTTGCCTGGATTGGAGCATATAATCTACAAAGAGAAGTTGGACAAATGTGTAATGTTTTCACTACAGCATCGGAACGTGAGGGACAACCTGATAGAAGCAAATAAAATTATGAGACATGGATAGGGTGGATAGTCAGAGTCTTTTACCAAGGGTTGAAATGTCAAATACTTAGGGGCATAGGTTTAAGGTAAAGGGGGGGAATGATGAAAGAAATGTGTGAGGCAAGTTTTTTACACAGAGGGTGGTAGGTGCCTGAAACATTGCCAGAGGAGGTGGGAGAAGCAGATATTATATCAAAGTTTAAAAGACATTTAGATAGATATGAACAGGCAGGGAATAGAAGATTATGGACCATGTGCAAGCAGATGGTATTAGTTTAGAATGGCGTCATGGTTGGCACAGACATGGTGGGGCTAAGGGCCTGTTCATGTGCTTTACTGCTGTATGTTCTATGTTCAGGGAATCTGTGGATAAGCACCCCAAATTCCCTCTGTTCCTGTGAGCTTCATAGTGTCTTGCCATTCATTAAGTACTCCCTTGCCTTGTTCCTTTTTCCAAAGGGCATCACGTCACATTTATCAGGCTTAAATTCTATCTGCTACTGATCTATCCATCTGACTAATCTGTCATTGTGTTGCATTTCAAATTTTCTCTGTTCAATTACTTATCCAATTCCCTTTTGAAGCCATATCTGCCTCCACCACATTTCTAGGCATCTCTTTTATAGGTTAGGTCACTTTGATGCACTTCTTCGATTGTAACATTGTGTGTCCCATTTTGGAGGTTTGTTGAATTCCTAGATTTGACAGCGCATGTTGCTGTAACTCATATGGAAAGGGTAAGGGCAGGGCTAAACAAAAAGAGAAAAGATCTATGATGATATCAGCAGCTTACGGAAATCATAGCAGTGATAGGATAGGTGTGAGCTGGGCATTAGTATTGTTTGTGTTTCAAAGAAACATCATCATCCTGAATGAACGTAATGATGCTGGATGCCAGGGTCACTGTCGAGTAGGCTCTATTATGGACAGAATAGCCTCAATAGCATCCAGGAGGCCTTCTTGCTCACTGCAGAGATGATGGGTAAGGAGGATCAAACTGGTTCACTTCAACTGTTTTCGAACCCTGCCATGTGTTTTTTTTTTAATCATGTGGTAACTAATGTTTGGCTTTTTATTTTGTTCTGCCTCCTCCTGCTATGGACAATCTGGTCATGCAAGAAAAAGAGCGATGTCATTAATTGTTGGATGATGTGCCTCCATGACTAAAGAACAGGAGGTCTGTGAAGGCAGCAATGTGAGGATCTGAGGTTGGCAGCATTTGTAGATGTGTCCGTGTGAGGTGGTGTATCTGGATGTGTGAATCCTGAGTGCCAGACATTGATGTTGGTGACTGATGTGGGTGTGATTCATTGTAATAGATAAGTGACTGTAAAGGTTTAGTGGAGTCATAGACAGTTGTTCAGTGAAGATGTAGTCACTGGCCATGACCATTGCAAAATATTTTTTGTGGCATTGCTGTGAAATCCTCACATACATGCTTGTCCCGGATAGAATGGCAACACTTTGGCCAAGTGTGGTGGCATTGTCACTGGACTCGTAATCCAGAACTCCAGGCTAATATTCGGAGCATTTTTTCTGAAGAAGGGTCTAGACCCGAAAGGTCAGCCTTCCTGCTCCTCTGATGCTGCTTGGCCTGCTGTGTTCATCCAGCTCTACACCTTGTTATGTCAGATTCTCCAGCATCTGCAGTTCCTACTATTTCTAATATTCTGAGCACATGCGTTCAAATCCCACTGTGGCAGATGGTGAATTTTGAATTCAATTAAAATCTGGAATAAAAAGCTAGATGAGTTGTAACTATTGTTGATTGTCATAAAAATCCATCTGGTTCACTGATGCCCTGTGACTCCAGACCAGACACAGAGCTGTTGACACATAACTGTCCTCTGGACAATTAACGATGGCAGTAACTGCTGATCTAGCCACTGGCACTTTCATCCCTAGAATGAATAATAACAAAATCTCTTCTCATGTCTCAATATCAGATTTTGTTTGAAAAGCTTCAGTGAAGTCCTTGGGAATTTCTTTGGAAAACATAACCTCAAAGTTCAAGTTATAGTTGAATGAAATAATGAAGGTCTTTGATAAGGCAGATATAGAAGTACTTCTTTTGCTTTTGGTGGACTGCAAAATGAGGGTCATAGTTATATATATATTTTTTATGTATATATATATATATATATATCTTCTTACTGCTAGGAGAATAACTTGAAGTTGGAAAGTCATGCACATGGCGGTTAGTAGCTTGAGTTTGATTAATCTGGAACCATAAGGCAGGAACAATCGGTGACTTGGCCAACTAATCGCAGGGAAAATGATTCACTCAAATCGTCCTGATAAAGAATATCACATGTTCGGGAGAGTATAAAGTTGAGTCTCTGTGATGATCGACAATGGATGTGTTTATAGAATAGGTTCATATGGAAATATGGTGAATGCAACCAATGGCATCTTAGTTATGACCACAAATTGTACCAAATGACAGCATTAAAAATATGCACACTGTCATGCCCACTGGAAAGCAAGCCCCTTTATTCCCAAATTCATCACAAAATTTCTGATTTTCATCACAAATGTGAAAAGGTTTAATCAAACTGTACAAAATTCCGAATTTATCTGATTGACAAACACAGGTTAAAAGAAAATATTCACCAGCCTCCGTACTTAAAAAGCAAATGACTTTAACAATAGGACTTAGGAAATATGAACTGCTTATAACTCAACAACTTAAATTCTATCCCTTCTGAAATTCTTGCCTTCACAAAGGCAGATGCCAATAGACATACAAGACATGGATATAAAGGGTGGGCATACAAAATAAAAATTATCAGGGAAAAACAGTTCGATTGCATCTGTCTGGACCAGAGGATTCAATGAGTTGCTTTCTTTCTCTTCCATTATATTCCTTTCTAGTTTTTTTTGCAGCTGATACAAGGTTGCTTGCATACCAATGGACTCTTTCGTTCACGGATTGAGAACGAAATGTTTTTAAAGCATTTGATTCCTCCTTCAAGAGTGGACTTTCAGAGAAAGTGAGTAGAAGGCAACTAGGTACTGAACAATTTCTGCTGCTTCCACACAAGAGAGAGCTATGCGGAGATATTTCTCCTCTGATACTTTCACTTTGCAGATAGCTGGTTCTCTGCTGCTCTGGGTAATCAGAATACTGTTGTCAAACAGTTTTCTCTCAGATTAGGTGACATTAGTCCAATGGTGTCTGTTCCAGGAAAAGGCAACACACAATGTGCTCCAGGAAACATGATTTTTAAAACTGTATCCATCTCTTTGCACAGGGTCCTTGGTTTAAAACAGTATCTTTAATTCAAATCCAAAAGTAAAGGAAATAACAAGATGGGATCATTGTAGTGTGTTACATTTTAAGACCTATTCTGTGATAGTGGTTATGGTTGAGCACACACAGCAGATTCTCAAAATAGTCTTTTTTAAAAATTCATTCATGGAATGCAAGCTTTGTTGCTGGGCCAGTATTTATTGTGCACCCCTAATTGCTCCTTAGAAGGTGATGGTGAGCTGCTTTCCTGAACCACTGGAGTCCATTTGTAGCTGTTAGACTCACATTGTTGTTGGGGAAGGGAGTAATTCCAAGATTTTGACCCAGCAACACAAAGAATGGTGATATATTTCCAGGAGAACACAGTGAGTAGCTTGGAGAGAAGCTTGGAGGTGCTCGTGTTCCCATGTATCTGCTGCTGTTGTCTCTTTTGATGGTGGTGATTGTGGGTTCGGAAGTAGCCGTTTTAGGAGTCTTGGGTGAATTTCTGCAGTGCATCTTGTAGATGGTACACATTGCTGCTACTGAGTGTTCAGTGGTGGAGACAATGAATGTATTTTTTTTAGAAGTGAGTGAATAAGTGAAGTCACCGGGAGGATTGGGTTTCAGAAACCACTATTGCATTAGAAGGGAACTGTCCTGGTGGAAAGGGCTTCACTTGAATCGTGCTGGGACCAATGTCCTGGTAGATCAAACAACTAGGACATAGAGAGGGCTTTAAATTAATTAATGCAGATGTGTTTGGGTGAGGAGTAATGTAAGCTTAGAAAGCGAAAGGTTATGGCAGCATTGCAGGACAGCTGGTTAGATATTGGTACCAGAGTGGGACAGGAAGAGATGGAGCGCACAAGCATTTAAAAAATGTAGCAAATCGGTGAAAAGGGAAAAAAGTTGGTAAAATGGCAAAATGAATGCTGTTTATATAAATGCACATAGTATTCAGAGAAAAAAAAGTGAATTAATGACACCGAAAAACGTGCCCTACATGGATCAACATGCAGAACTTGTGGAAAAATCAATCGCTGGGGAGACCTATGCAGAAGAAAGCAAGAATGTGTTGGGCAGTCCACCAGAACAAGAGCAACAGAACTAATAGAATGGAAAAAACCACAAACATCCATACCCTTGAAGATGACAGACAGTTTGGGAAAGTAACAGATACAGGAACTGCTTGAAATGTCTGGACGTGATGGTTCCCAATTCCACACAACGATTCAGATCAAGAAGAGGTTCACCTGAATGTGAAAAGTGAGGCCAGAGTGCAGAGTAACATCATCCTGCTCAGTCTGTGCCAGAAGATCTTTCCTGAAAATTTGGACCTAAATGATTGCCCAAACAAAGACATTGTGTAACTGAACAACATCATAGAATCCCTACAGTGTGGAAACAGGCCCTTTGGCCCAACAAGTCCACACTGACCCTCAGATCATCCCACCAATCTACACATCCCTGAAGACTAGGGACAATCCACCTCACCTACACATCAGTGGACTGTGGGAGGAAACCGGAGCACCCAGAGAAAACCCACACAGACACGGGGAGAATGTGCAAACTCCATACAAACAGTCACCCGAGGGTGGAATCAAACCCAGGTCCGTAGTACTGTGAAGCAGCAGTGTTAATGACTGAGCCACTATGCTGCTGTTAACAGCATGCAGAGGAACTGAGATTTGACAATGAAGAATGACCCAAATCAAAGGACACAGAAAGGAAATGATGTTAACTTTATGTTGTACATCACAGAAATAAATCTTGCTCTTCTGGGTTTGAACAGTTGGGAAAAGATGCAATTTATCAAAGTGAACCAGGAGGTGAAGTCTGTAGCACTGAGGATGCATATGATTAAAAAGCCTCCTCCAATTATTTCTAAAGATTTGGTGGAAATGTACAGAGAGTGTTTCGATGAGATGAAAAGGAAAAGCCCTGGGGAAAATTGATGCACAGAGAGATCTGGGTGTTTAGGTCCATTGTACCCTGAAGGTGGCAACGCAGGTCGATAGAGTGGTCAAGAAGGCATACGGCATGCTTTCATTCATCGGACGGGGTATTGAGTACAAGAGTTGGCAGATCATGTTACAGTTGTAAAGGACTTTGTTTCGACCACATTTGGAATACTGCATATGGTTCTGGTTGCCACATTACCAAAAGGATGTGGATGCTTTGGAGAGGAGGTTCACCAGGATGTTGCCTGGTATGGAGGGCACTAGCTATGAAGAGAGGTTGAGTAGATTAGGATTATTTACATTAGAAAGATGGAGGTTGAGGGGGGACCTGATTGAGGTCTACAAAATCATGAGAGGTATAGACAGGGTGGATAGCAAGAAGCTTTTTCCCAGAGTGGTGGACTCAATTACTAGGGATCACGATTTCAAGGTGAGAGGGGTAAAGTTTAAGAGAGATATGTGTGGAAAGTTCTTTATGCAGAGGGTGGTGGGTGCCTGGAACGGATTGCCAGCGGAGGTGGTAGAGGCGGGCACGATAGCATCATTTAAGATGTATCTAGACAGATACATGAATGGGCAGGGAGCAGAGGGACACAGATCCTTGGAAAATCGGCGACAGGTTTAGATAGAGGATCTGGATCGGCGCAGGCTTGGAGGGCCGAAGGGCCTGTTCCTGTTCTTTGTTCTTTGAGATGGTTAGAATACCTTAAAAATTTTGAATATCAGATAACTATCGATAAAAGTGATGTTACCAGTGATTCATTTGCCCCATTCAAGTACTCATAGAATGAACAGAAAAGCTGAATGATCTAAAGAAATGGACAAAAAGAAAGCAGTAACCAGAGTTAGACTGCCTACAGGTTTGGTCAATTAAAACCGAAAGTATGCGGATGCTGTAAATAAGAAACAAAACTGGAGATTGCTGGAAAAGCTTAGCAGTTCTGGCAGCATCTGTGAAAAGAAATCAGAGTTAACATTACGGGTCCAGTGACCCTTCCTCAGAACTGATGGTAGCTAGCAAAATGTCAGTTTATATGCAGAAGATAGGGTGGGGGGAGGGCGTAAGGAGTAAATGATGGGTGGCGATAGAGCCCAAAAATAGAGAGTGAACAGTTGGACAGACAAAAGAATGGATAGTGATCTGGCTGGGACAGTGAATACCTGTTAATGGGGACAGCTAGTGGCTAACAATAGGTAGTGTGTACTGGCAGGCTATGTGATAACAAGTCCTGGTGCTTGGGGTTGAGGGCTAGGACTTGGGGGAGTTCAGGCCCTAAATTATTGAACTCGACATTGAGTCCAGAGGGCTGCAGGGTCCCCACGTGGAAAGTGAGGTGTTGTTCTTCCAGTTTGCGCTGAGCTTCGCTGGAACACTGCAGCAAGCCTGAGGCAGAGATGTTGGCCAGGGAACAGGGTGGTGTGTTAAAGTGGCAGGTCTGATTAGGGATAGTCAGCATGGACTCGTGCATGGGAAGTCATGTCTGACAAATCTTTTAGAGTTTTTTGAAGAGGTAACCAAGAAGATAGATGAGGGTAAGGCAGTAGATGCTGTCTGTATGGATTTTAGTAACCCTTGACAAGGTCCCACATGGCAGGCTAGTCATGAAGGTTAGGCTACAGGGGATCCAGGGAGAGCTAGCTAAATGGATTCAAAATTGGCTCGATGGTAGGAAGCAGAGGGTGATAGTTGAAGGTTGTTTCTTGGACTGGAGGCCTGTGGCTAGTGGTGTGCTGGGTGTCGGTGTTGACCAGTGTCGGTGCTGGGGTCTTTTTTGTTATTTACTTAAATAATCTGGATGTGAATGTACAAGGCATGAATAGTAAGTTTGTGGATGATACAAAGTTAGGAGGTATCATTGATAGTGAGGAAGATTATCAAAAATTACTGAGGGATCTTGATCAGATGGAGAAGTGGGCAGACAATTGACAAATGCAATTCAATACAGATAAGTGTGAGGTGTTGCACTTTGGAAAGTCAAACCAAGGTAAAACTTATACAGTAAATGGTAAGGTCCTGAGGAGTGTTATGGAACAGAGGGACATAGGAGTACAAGTACACAGTTCATTGAAAGTGGTGACACAGGTTGACAGGGTGATGAAGAAGGCATTTAGCATGCTGGCTTTCATTGGCCGAGGCATTGAGTATAGGAGTTGGGATATTATGTTACAGTTGTATGAGTTGTTGATGAGGCTACACTTGGAGTATTGTCTACAGTTTTGGACACCCTGTTATAGGAAAGACATCGTTAAAGTGGAACAAAAACAAAGTTGCTGGAAAAGCTCAGCAGGTCTGGCAGCATCTGTGGAGGGAAAAACAGAGTTAACGTTTCAGGTCCGGTGACCCTTCCTCAGAACGTTAAAGTGGAAAGTGTGCAAAGAGGATTTACGAGGATGTTGCCAGGACTAATAGGCCTGAGTTATAGGGAAAGGTTGGCCAGGATAGGACTTTATTCCTAGGAATGTAGGAGAATGAGGGGTGACCTTATTGAGGTGTATAATATCATGAGGGGCATAGATGCAATGAATGCATGTAGTCTTTTTCCCAAGGATGGGAAATTGAAAGAGGGCATAGGTTTAAGGTGAGAGGGGAAAGATTTAAGAAGGACCTGCGGGGCAACTTCTTCACACAGAGAGTGGTGCATACATGGAATGGGCTGCCAGAGAAAGCGGTTGAGGCAGATACAATAATTACATTAAGAAACACTTGGATAGGTACATGGATGAGAAGGGTTTAGAGAAATATGGACCAAATGCAGGCAATTGGAACTTGCCAAATGAGCACCATAGTCAGCATGGACCAATTTGGGCTGAAGGGCCTGTTTCCATGCTGTATTACTCTATGACTCTATGACTGTATAACTGGAAACTCAGGGTCTTTTTTGTACGCAGAACATAGATGTTCTGTGAAACGGTAATCCAGTCTACGCTTTGTTTCTCCAATGAAGAGGACACCACATTGTGAGCAGTGAATGCAGTAGACTAGATTGTGGGAAGTGCAGGAAAAGTGCTGCTTCACCTGGGAGCTATGTTTGGACCCTTTATCTTCACAGATGTTCCAGACTTGCTGAGCTTTTCCAGCAATTTTTACAGATTTGGTCAATTGTGTTGTAGTATGAGAGAAGAGAAATGGGAATTATGAATTTGCCTGTATCCCAGAGATCCTAACCATGTCAGAATGAGAGAAGCCAATTTGATTCACTCTACATGATAACAGGAAATGGCTAAACACTGGATAATGGAGGAGCAATTGGCCCTGACAATATTTCACCAATAGTACTGAAGATCTGTGTTATGTTACCATCTCCCTTGGAACCAGGAATTGTACACCAGGTAAACAAATGGTAAATCTGAACAGGAACATTTTATTGATGATGCTCACACTCCACAGCTGGTTCTAGATTGAACCCAAGCTCTGCCTGAAATACCAGAAGTTTACTGTGTTATCATGATCGCAGTGATGTTGAGCAGTTAGTTGAGGTGCGAATGAGAAGGCTTAAAAATCAGCGGATGTCCATTTAAAACAGAAAGCAGGCAGAACAGATTCTCCAGGCACATGTCCTGCAGATGGAAACTTTCATCCCGTGACTTCACCTTTGATCCTAATGGGAACTGTTAGTGGCTGACAATGGGTTGTTTGTAATAATAGCCCATTGGCTGACAAGGCCCGGAGTGTGAAACTTGGGGAAAGAACATGGGATAAGGTGCTCAGGCCCTAAAATTATTGAACTTGAAGAGGTGACCAAACACGTGGATGAAGGTAGAGCAGTGGATGTGGTATACATGGATTTAAGTAAGGCGTTTGATAAGGTTCCCCATGGCTCATGCAGAAGGTAAGGAGGCATGGGATAGGGGGAAATGTGGCAGATTGGATTCAGAATTGGCTAAACCGTAGAAGACAAAGGGTGGTAGTGGACGGAAAATATTCAACCTGGTGCTCAGTTACAAGTGCTGTACCACAAGGATCTGTTCTGGGTCCTCTTCTATTTGTGATTTTTGTAAATGATTTGGATGAAGGAGTGGAAGGGTGGATTAGCAAGTTCGCGGACGATACGAAGGTGGGTCGCATTGTGGACAATGCGGAGGGCTGTTCTAGGTTACAAAGGGACATTGATAGGATGCAGAGCTGGGCTGAGAAGTGGCAGATGGAGTTTAACCCTGAAAAGTGTGAGGTGATTCATTTTGGAAGGACAAACTTGAAAGCAGAATACAGGGTTAATGGAAAGATTCTTGGCAGTGTGGAGGAGCAGAGGGATCTTGGGGTTCATGTCCATAGTTCCCTGAAAGCTGCTCCCAGGTGGATAGAGTTGTTAAGAAGGTGTATGGTGTGTTAGCTTTCATTAATAGAGGGATTGAGTTCAAGAGACGTGAAGTTATGCTGCAGCTATACAAAAGCCTGGTTTGACCATATCTGGAGTATTGTGTCCAGTTCTGGTCGCCTCATTACAGGAAAGATGTGGAAGCGTTGGGAAAGGTGCAGAGGAGATTTACCAGGATGTTGCCTGGAGTGGAGGGAAGGTCTTACGAGGAAAGGTTGAGAGAGCTAGGGCTTTTCTCTTTAGAACGTCGAAGGATGAGAGGTGACTTGATAGAGGTGTATAAAATGATCAGAGGTATAGATAGAGTAGACAGTCAGAGACTTTTTCCTAGGGTGGAGGTAGCTATTACGAGGGGCTATGGTTTTAAAGTGAGTGGAGGTAGATATAGGGGAGACGTCAGAGGTAGGTTCTTTACTCAGAGAGTGGTAGGGGCGTGGAATGCATTGCCGGAGAGGGTAGTGGAGTCGGCCTCATTGGGGCATTTAAGCGGCTATTAGCTAGGCATGTGGATGATAGTATAAGGTAGGGGTGGAGGTTAGATAGACCTTAGGTTTAGGGTAAAAGTTCGGCACAACATTGTGGGCCGAAGGGCCTGTACTGTGCTGTACTGTTCTATGTTTTATGTTCTATGTTCTAACTCGATATTGAGTCCAGAAGGGTTCCCAAGCGGAAAATGAGGCGTTGTTCTTCCAACTTGTGCTGAGCTTCGCTGAAGCATTGTAGCAAGCCTGAGACAGAGGAACAAGGTGATGTGTTGAAATGGTCGGCAACTGGAAGCTCAGGGTCATGTTTGCAGACAGAATGTAGGTGTTCTGCAAAGTGGTCACCCAGTCTGCCCTTGGTCTCCCCAGCATGGAGAAGACCACATTGTGAGCAGTGAATACAGTAGACTAGGTGGAGTGAAGTGCACATAAATTGCTGCTTTACCTGGAAGGTATTTCTTGGATAGTGAGGAGGGAGGAAGTAAGTGGGTAGGTGTTATGCCTTCTGCAGTTGCACAGGAAGGTGCCGTGGGGGGTGTGGGATGTGTTGAGAGTAGAAGGGGAGTAACCAAGGTGTCTTGGAGGGGATGGTTCTTGTGAAGGCTGAAGAGAGAGTGGAGGGGAATATACATTTGGTGGTGGTTTTCCTCTGGCAGTGGTGGAAAGGCTGGCTAACGATCCTTTTGGACGTGTATTGTTCTGGGACCCAGGTGTGAATCCTGCCAAGGCAGGTGGTAGGATTTGAATTCAATAAAAACCTGGAATTAAGAGTCTAATGATGACTATGAAACCATTGTTGATTGTCAGGAAAAGCCCATCTGATTCAACCATGTTCTTTAGTGACGGAAACTGCCATTCTTACCTTGCCTGGACTACATGTGTCATGGACTACTACGGGGAGGCAATGGCCTCATAGTGTTATTGCTGGACTGTTAATCGAGGGACCCAGATAATGTTCTGAGTACCTGGGTTCGAATCCTGCCACGGCAGATAGTGGAATTTGAATCCAATAACTATCTGGAATTAAGAATCTAATGATGACCGTGAATTCATTGTCAATTGTTGGGGAAAAGCCCATCTGGTTCACTAATGCCCTTCCTTTAGGGAAGGAAACTGCCATCCTTCCCTGGTCTGGCATACATGTGACTCCAGACCCACAGCACTGTAGTTGATTCTTAACTGCCCTCTGGGCAATTAGGGATGGACAATAAATGCTGTCTAGCCAGTGACACCCTTATCCCATGAATGAATAAAGGGGAAAAAAAAATGTAACTCCAGATCCATAGTGACGTGATTGACTCTCACCTGCCTTCTGGGATGGGCAGTAAATGCTGGCCTAACCATTGACACCTTCCTTTTTGAAGCGAGAGGATGTAATCCGAGGTTTCCTGGTCACTGTTTAAGTATTGTATAAGAAAGGTCTTTTGTTTTGGTTTTGTTTTTTTACCAGTTTCGATTTTACCAGTCCAAATCTAAAAATTTAACACCTTGAACAGTAAGTTGGGAAAGTTAATTCTTTTCACTGTTATAGTATGGCATGTAGCTTCACATACGTGCTTTTTTTTTTGGCCTGACTTCACAAAACATATTTGTGTGTAAACCCCCTACCAAATCCCATCAAAGCCTGTGCTAGTGGGCGGTGACATAGGAGATTTCATTAATATCCTCCTGTATGTTGGACATTCTTGCATCCTATTTTGAGAGGCTCAGTAGCCAAACTGCAAAGCAATAACAGGCATTATGTAACAGAATTTCACTTTTTATCATTAGAAAGGAACAGAAGCACAAAAACAAATAAAGGGTCATTTTCAATACAAAGTCCGATCCTTTGAATAAATAAACTGAAGTTAATATGAAACAACTCTCCACTATGCCCACTGGAAGAAAGCAACCATTTCCAGACTATTAATCCTCATTTCTGCATTCTCTCTCATCTTTAAATTTCTTACATAATATTAAAAATCTATGGGCAGTGATTTTAGCATTTACACAAGGAACATATCAAGCACTTCAGTCTTGTGTTGATCTGCCTCACCCAATCAGCAGCACAATTGCATTGTATTGCATTCTCTATCAAGTAATTATCTACATTCCTCTTAAATGATATTGACATAGCCAGGTCCCTTTGAACTGTGGAAATGAGAAGACCTATGATAGAAGTTGCCACCCCTTGATTTGCCATGGCAATGTTAGTGGCCTTGAAAAGGTCATATGCTGGCTTTGATTCAAGCAAGAGATCCTCAGTCTACCCAGAACCTAGTCTCTTAAAACTAAGGCTGTTTCAATGGCCCACTAGCTGATGGGGATTCATTAGAATCAGCAGACTATTTGGTCTGTTATGTTCTCTCTTATTTAGAAACTATTTTCATTCTACTGTTCCCAAGATCCTTATGTATAAGACAGTCAACCTTCCACCGTTCCATATGGCTTCAAGATTCGAATTATGTATAGATGCCACCTCAAGGCGCTGGAGAAGGTGGGCTTCACACTCTGCTAGACTGACAACGTGCTTAGGGTGCCTGAGTTCTGACTGCCAAAGCAAATCTTCAAATCAGTTCAAGGAAGGCACACGAATGAGAGGAGACCAAGGAAGCACTTCAAAGACCCCACAAGACCATAAGACCGTAAAACATATCAGTAGAATTAGGTCATTTGGCCCATTGAGTCTGCATGACCATTTCATTATGGCTGATATGTTTCTCAAACCCATTCTCCCACCTTCTGCTCTTTATCCCCTGACCAATCAGGAACCTATTTATGGAGAGAAATCAGAAGTAACATTTCCCTTTCTCAGAACTGATGGTAGCTAGGAAAAAATTGGTTTCAATGCAGAAGTTAGTTCGAGGGTGCTAAGTATTAAATGATTTGGACATAGACCCCAGAGAGAGAGAGAGATAAAGGAGCTCTATCCCTGACAATTTCTGTTTCTGTTTCTGATTTCGTTTTTTTAAAGAATCTATCTTTGTCTTAAATACACTCAATGACTTGGTTTCCACAGCTCTCTGCCGCAATTAATTCTACAAATTAACCATGCTTTGGCTGAAGAAATTCCTCCTCATCTCAAGTCTAAAGGTCATCCCTTTAATCTGAAGCTATGCCCTCCGGCCCTAGTCTCTGCTACTAGTGGAAACATCTTCTCTATATCCAGTCTATCCAGATGTTCTGTAAGTTCCAGTCAAATTCCCCTCATGCTTCTAAACTCCATTGACTACAGACCCAGAGTCCTCAACTGCTGCTTATATGACAAACCCTTCAACCCCAGGATCATTGAGAACACCACACCAAGTGGAGGTACAGAAAAGGGACCTGAGAAATGAATTCTAATGATTGGGACCAAGGGACAGTTCCACCTGGAAATACCTGCCAAATGCATGGTGGGAGATGTGCCACTCAAGGACCCACTAACCGGTGACATGAATTGTCCTAGGTGGACAAATCATGCTTGTTCACAAGTGATTGCTGACAACAACAACAATAATTTAAAAACTTATCATTGCAGACTTTCCCGATTGAAATGTTTTATAAGGCTTTTCTTTTTGGTGAGATCAGTAAATGCTCCACCTCATAATGTTTCCATTGTGATTGCTGTGGAGCATAAGGCACACTATTACAGAGTTGTTATGGTGCAGAAGAAGGACATTTGGCCCATTCTGTCTGCACCTGCTTTTTGAATGAGCATTACAATTCAGTGATATTTTTATGCCTTTTCACCATCATCCTAAATATTGTTTCTATTTAAGTAACCATTTAAAGCCCTCTTGAATGCCTCAATTGATTCTGCTTCCACAAACATCCAAGCAGTGGGTTCTAAACCCTAGCTATTTACAAGAGGATGCCTGTGCCAAATAGTTCAAATATCTGCCCTTCCTGCTACATTCTCCACCCTCCCTGGGATGGGATAATTTCGTCCGAGGTTTCATTTTCTCTCCATACCTTTTATGTCTCTACATGTTATTTTGGGCTCCCATCACAGAGGCATTGAAGCAAACTGCAATAGCTCAACAACTACACCTACAGAAATAATTAAAAATCTTGTCTGCAAATTGAACCTTTCACTTTGGACGCCCAGTACTTCCTTAGACAGTAACTTTGTTAAAATTTATACAGAAGCACACATGTAAATTGAGTTTATGTTAATATGAAATTTCAAAGTCAGTAATGATATGCATGTTATCAAGTTACATATTCACTTTTTGATACGTATGCTAAACATATCCCATTAACCCTGCTGAGTCACAGTGATATAAGGTTCAAATAAATGCTCGGAGAAGATAAGTTGAAAGAGTTGGATAAGGTAGGAATAGGATGGAATCTTACAAAATCATTTCTCACTTATCTAAATGGAGATTTTCTTCTGGAATGCCTGTGATTATTTTATTCATCCTAACTATCTTCATTCTACCAAAACAACCTCATGCAGCAGGTAATTGAGTTGTTTTTAACAATAGATATTACTCAAAAATCTGAATGTGTTCTTGTTAAAAAAAAATCTGTCATTTGCTTTAGAATTGAACATTGATTATTTGTTTACTATAATCATTTCAGTAAAGTCTGTCAGGTTTTCTTTTAATTTGACTTCTTTTTCACCTGGTTACTGAAGTATTAACTTTGAATTGTACCTAAGTGCAGCAGCCCTCTGATAAAACCAAAGATATAGGAGCATAAATTAGGCCATTCAGCCTAATGTGGCTGATAAGTTTCTTAACCCCATTTTCCTGCTTTATCCCCATAACCCATGATCGCCTTGACAATCAAGAACCTATCCATCTCTGTCTTAAGTATATTCAATGACTGGCTTCCACAGCATTCTGTGGCAATGAATTCCATAGATTCACTACTCTCTGGCTGAAGAAGTTTCTCCTTACCTCCATTCCAAAGGGTCTTCCCTTTACTGTTAGGCTGTGCCCTTGGGTCCTACTCTCTCCTCCCAATGGAAACATCTTCCCAATGTCTACCCTCTCCAGGCCATTCAATATTCTGTAAGTTTCAAAAAGATCTCCCCCCACCCCCCACCAATCCTTCTAAACTCCATCAAGTATAGACCCAGAGTGCTCAAACATTCCTCATATGTTAAGCCTTTCATTCCTGGGATCATTCTCGTGAACCTCCTCTGGACCTGCAGCAGGGCCAGTACATCCTTCCTGAGGTATTGGGCCCAAAATTTTTTCTTTATTCATTCACAGGATGAGGATGTCACTGGGTAGGCAGCATTTCTTGTCCATCCCTAATTGCCCAGAGGGCAGTTAAGAGACAACCACATTGCTGTGGGTTTGGAGTCACATGGAGGGCAGACCAGGTAAGGATGGCAATTTCCTTCCCTAAAGGACATTAGTGAACCAGATGTGTTTTTCCTACAATCAATTCATGGTCATCATTAGATTCTTAATTCTAGATATTTTTATTGAATTCAAATTCCACCATCTGCCATGGTAGGATTCGAACCTGGGTCCCCAAAACACTATCTGGGTCTCTGAATTAATAGCCTAGTGACAATACCACTAGGCTATCGCCTCCCTTGATGCCCCCTCCCTCAAATTCCTCACAACACCCTAAATGTGGTTCAATCAGAGCTTTATATTCTAATCCTCTCAAAATAAGTGCCAAAGTTGCATTTGCCTTTCTAACTACTGACTCAACCCATAAGTTTACCTTAAGAGAATCCTGGACTAGAACTCCCAAGTACCTTTGCACTTCAGATTTCTGAATTTTTTCTCCACTTAGAAAATAGTCTATACCTCTATTCTTCTACCAAAGTGCATGACCTCACACTTGCCCCCATTATATTCCATCTGCCATTTCTTTGCTCTCTTTCCTAACCTGTCTAAATCCTGCAGCTTCCCGCCTCCTCAAACTACCCGTCCCTCCACCTATCTCCTGTGTGGCACCTTGTCAAAGGCATTCTGGAAGTCCAGGTAGATAACATCCAGTGGCTCCCCTTGGTCTAACCTGCTCGTTACCTCCTGAAAGAATTCTAACAGATTTGCCACGCATGAACTCCCCTTGATGAAACCATGCCAACTTTTCCCTATTTTGCCATTGACTTACAAGTATTTAGAAATCTCATCCTTCACAATGGACTCCAAGATCTTACCAATGATTGAGGTCAGGCTAATTTCCCTGTAATTTCCCATCTCTTGCCTTATTTCTTTCTTAAACAGGGGGGTCACATTAGTGATTTTATAATCCTCTGGGACCTTCTTGACTCCAGTGATTCCTGAAAGATCACCACTAATGCCTCCACTGTCACTTCAGCCAACTCTTTCAGAACTCTGGGGTGTAGTCCATCTGGTCCAGGTAATTTATCCATTTTCAGAATTTTCAGTTTTTCTAGTATCTTCTCCTTGGTGATGGCCACTTTCTTCACCTCTGCCCAGTGACTGTCTTGAATTTTTGGGATATTACTTGTGTCTTCCACCATGAAGACTGATGCAAAGTACTTATTCAGTTCCTCTGCCATTTCTTTGTTCCCCATTATTACTTAGCCAGTGTCATTTTCCAGCAGCCCAATGTCCAATTTTCCCTCTCTTTTACTCTTTATATATACAGGAAACTCTTGCAATCTTCTTTTATTTTACTGGCTACCTTGCCCTAATATTTAATCTTCTCCCTCCTTGTTTCTATTTTCATTGTTCTCTGTTGGTCTTTGTAGGCTTCTCAATCCTCTGGCTTCCTGCTGCCTTTCACCGCATTATATGCTTTCTCTTTTGCTTTTATGCTGTCCCTGACTTCCCTTGTCAGCCATGGTGCCCTCATCTTCCCTATAGTATGCTTCTTTTTACAAGGGTTGAATTTATGCTGTTAATCGCAAATTACCCTCAGAAACTCCTGTCATTGCTGTTCCACTGTCTTTCCTGCTAGGCTTCCCTCCCAGTCAACTCTTCCCTCATGCTTCTCTAATTGCCTTTGTTCAACTGTAATGCTGTTACATCTGATTCTATCGTCTCCCTCTCAAATTGCAGAGTAAATTCAATCATATTGTGGTCACTGTCTCCTAAGGGTTCCTTCACCTAAGCTCCCTTATCAAGTTTGCTTCATTGCACAACATTAAATCCAGAATTGCCTGTTCCCTAGTGAGGTCCACCACAAGCTGCTCCAAAAAGCCATCTCTTAGATATTCCACAAATTGCCTTTCTTGCGATCCACTACCAACCTGATTTTCCCAATCCACCTGCATATTGAAATCCCCATGATCTTATAACCTTGTCTTTCCTACATGCCTTTTCTATCTCCTGGTGTACCTTGTGCCCCACATTCTGACTACTGACTTCTGCCTAACGTCCATTATGTGTTTTTTTACCTTTGCGATTCCTCAACTCTACCCACACATATTCTACATCATCCGATCCTACTTTGTTTCTTGCTATTGATTTAATTTCATTTCTTATTGGTAAGGCAACCCTACCCCCTCTGTCACCTGCCTGTCTTTTCGATAGCTTGTGTATCCTTGGATATTTCACTCCCGGTCCTGATCCCCTTGCAGCCCTGTCTCCACGATGCCCAACGTATCATACCTGCCAATTTCGATCTGCGCCACACGCTCATTTACCTTATTTTGTATACTGCATGCATTTAGATACAACAACTTCAGTCATGTATTGACTGTCCCTCTTCTCATTGTGATTTGTTTATCTAGTGTGCTTGAAGTTTGATTCCTAACCCTTTCCAAACACTCTATCCTATTTTGAGAGCTGGAGACTTTAATAATCTCTCCAGAGTTCTCCTTTCTCATCATTTTTTCATACTTTTCCATGCAGTTGAATCCAACCCCACAGATGTTAAGCTGTTGCTTTGTTTCCCATTAGCCATTTTACCTGTGCGAGTTTTACCCTTCCCTTCCCCTCCACTTTCTAGTTTAAAGTCCTGTTGACCACCGTATTTACCCTTTTTGCTAGTACATTGGTCCCAGCTCGGTTCGGGTGGAGACCATCCCAGCAATACAGATTCCTCCTGTTCCAATACTGATGCCAGTGCCCCATGAAAAGGAACCCCTCTTTCCCACACCATTCTTTTAGCCACGTGTTAGCCACGTTGAGAACCTAATGACAATTCTTCAAGCATGTACAGTGAATCTGAGTAGAAGAACAATGTGAAGAATTTCTAGCTGAGCCAGCTCTGTGTGTTTAAAAACCATAAAATGTAGGAGTAGAAGTAGGCTATTCAGCACATTGAGTCTGCTCTGCCCTTTTAAAATGTGCAGTTTGAAGTCGCAGGATGTTTGCTGATTCTTTTCATCCATTGCTCAGAGTGCGAGGGTAGTTGACCTCTGGCTCCCTAACTCATATGAGCTAACATAGCCCTTTTCAGAATTGGAACCCAGGAGTTTCCATATGTATATTATAGCATATAGATCCATTTGGCCAAAATCTTATCTTTGTTACTTTATTTGATCTTCGTTTGGACAGGTGGATCAAAATTCAATAGGTTGCTGGTAAGAGGTGATGTTCTGCAAATTAGTTTAACAGCAACAGATCACTATTTAGTTTTCAAGCTTGTGGTATTCAGTGGCTAATTCTAAAGGGAGTACAGGTACATCCATGTATATGGGCACAGATCACTGGATTTGGCAAGACAGATGGATACAGTTTCCTCAATTTCTATTAATAGAGGCATAGAGTACAAGAGCAAGGAGGAGATGTTGATCTTATACTAGACATTTGGGAGGTAATAGCCTAGTGGTAGTATCACTGGACTGTTAATCCAGAGACCCGAATAACATTATAGGGACCCCGGGTTTGAATCCTGCCACGGCAGATGGTGGAATTTGAATTCAATAAAATATCTGGAATTAAGAATCTAATGATGACCATGAATTCATTGTCGATTGTCGGGTTCACTAATGTCCTTTAGGGGAGGTAACTACCATCCTTACCTGGTTTGGCCCACATGTGACTCCAGACCCACAGCAATGTGGTTGACTCTTAACTGTCCTCTGGGCAATTCGGGATGGGCAATAAATGCTGCCTAGCCAGCGATCTCCTCATCCCGTTAATGAACAAGGCAAAAAAACACTTGTTAGACCTCAGTTGGAATATTCTGTACAGTTGTGAGTGTCACATTTTAGGAAAGATGCAAATGTATTGCAGAGAGTGCAGAAGCGATTTATTAGAATGGTTACAGGTGTGAGAAACTTAAGCGTTGAAAATAGATTGAAGAAGTTGGGACTATTCTCTCTGGAAAGAAGGCTGAGAGAAGATCTAATTGAGTTTTTTAAAATCATGAATGGAATGAACAGAGCAAATATGGTGAAGGTGTTTCACTTCTAAAAGAAACAAGAATAAGAGGAAATAGATTTAAAGTTTACTTCGCATTGGGATTCACCAAAGAGTAGGACATGGATGATGGTAAGATTTAGGAAGAGTATGTTGATATTCTAGGGCATGTCGATATTAAGAATGAGGAGGTGTTAGGCATCTGAAAAACATTAATGTGATAAGTCCCCAGGGCCTGTTGGGATCTATCCAAGGATAGAGGGAAGAGATGGTTGGCACCTTGACAGAGATCTCTGTATCCTCTTTAGCCACATGCAAGGTCCTAGACATCTGGAGAATAGCCAATGTTGTTCTTTTGTTTAAGTAGGACAACAGGGATAATCCAGGAAATTATAGGCAAGTGAGCCTAACACAAGTGGTAGTGAAATTATTCTAGAAGATTCTTACAGACTGGATTTACTTGCATTTGGAAAAGACTGGACTGGGGTGGTCAGCATGGCTTTATATGGGGGAGGTCTTATCTCACAAGTTTGATTGAGTTTTTTGAGGAAGTGATGAAGACGATTGATGAGGTTAGGACAGTGAAAGTGGTCTATAGGACTTTACTATAGCATTTGATAAGATTTGTTAAGGTGGTAGGCTGGTCCAGAAAATTAAGTTACATCAAATCCATGGTGATTTTGTAAGTTAGATACAACATTGGCTTGGTCTTTGAAGACAGAGGGGAGTTGTGGAGGAGTGTTTTTCTGACTGGAGATCTGTGACCAGTGGGGTTCCACAAGGATCAGTGCAAGGAGCTCTGTCATTCATAATATAAATGATTTGGATGAAAATTTCATTGGTGTGATTAGTAAGTTTACAGACACAAAAATTGTTGGAGTTGTGGATATGGAAAGGTTATCAAAGGATACACAGAAAAATATAGATCAGTTGGAAAGTTGGGCAGAGAAATGGCCAATAAAGCCAGATTAAATATAGCCCTGTCTCATGATATGTTGAAAAAACTTTAAAACTTAATTGTGTCAAATATAATGGAGTGCAGCAAGGAGTGATTTCTGGCCACGGGACTGTGAACCCTGCAGAGATTATCTTACCTCTTGACTCCCCAAAGCCTGTCCATCATCCACAAGACACAATCAGGAGTATGATGGAATACTGTCCATTGCCTGGATGAATGCAGTGCCAACGACACTCAAGAAGCCTGACTGGTACCTCAACCATCATCTTCATCATTCCCTCCACCACAACACAGTGGCATCAGTGTGTACCATCAAAATGATGCACTGCAGTCACTTGCCACAGCTTTGGCAGCACATCCAAAACCTTTCCTTGAAGGAAAGGACAACAGGCATATGAGAACACCACCAGCTGCAAGTTGCCCTCCAATCATCATTCTGAATTGGAAATATATCCCTAATCCTTCAGTTACTAGGTCAAAATCACAACAGAACACAACTGTTGAGTGTTGGTGGCACATATACAAAATGGACTGTCGTAGTTTTTATTACAGTAGAATTAATAATGGGCAATAAATGATTTCTTTGTCTGCATTGCTCACATCCCATGAATGACTTGAAGAAAAAATGACGGAGTAGAAACAACCTCTACTCCCTTGAGTTTAAAGAGATGAATGATGATGTCTGTGAAAGAAATAAGATTCTGAAAGATTGATAGGGTAGATCCTGAGATGCTGTTTCCTTCAGCTGCAGAGTCGAAAACTAGATTGCATTGTGTGACAATGAGAGAACTGTCACTTTGGGCTGGGATAAAAAGAAATTTCTTAGTGCCAGGTGTTAAGAATCTTTGTATTTTTCTACTCCAGAGGGGTGTAGATGTAGTTGTTGACTATGTTCAAGTCTGCAATAAATTGGAACTAATGGAATCAGGGCACATTACAATCATGTGGGAAAGTGATGTTGAGGTAGAATATCAGCCATGATTTATTTTATTCAGTAGTAGAGCAGTTTCAAGGTAAGAACATAAAGAACATAAGAACATAAGAACTAGGAGCAGGAGTAGGCCGTCTGGCCCTTCGAGCCTGCTCCGCCATTCAATAAGATCATGGCTGATCTTTTCATGGACTCAGATCCACTTTCCGGCGTTCTCACCGTATCCCTTAATTCCTTTATTGTTCAAAAAGAATCTACCTTTTTTTTAAAAACATTTACTGAAGTAGCGTCAACTACTTCACTGGGCAAGGAATTCCATAGATTAACAACCCTCTGGGTGAAGAAATTCCTTCTCAGTTCAGTCCTAAATCTGCTCCCTGTAATCTTGAGGCTATGCCCTCTTGTCCTAGCTTCACCTGCCAGTGGAAACATCCTCTCTACTTCTATCTTATCTATTCCCTTCATAATTTTATATGTTTCTATAAGATCCCCCCTCAATCTTCTGAATTCCAATGAATATAATCCCAATCTACTCAGTCTCTCCTCATAAACCAACCCCCTCAACTCTGGAATCAACCTAGTGAACCTCCTTTGCACCCCCTCCAGTGCCAATACATCCTTTCTCAAGTAAGGAGACCAAAACTGCACACAGTACTCCAGCTGTGGCCTCACCAGCACCTTGCACAGCTGCAACATAACCTCACTGCTTTTTATTTCAATCCCTTTAGCAATGAAGGACAAAATTCCATTTGCCTTCCTAAT